>NW_011494856.1:246743-249182 GCF_000754665.1 Bison bison bison
CTCTCTGCCTCTGAAAAACACCCCCACTCCACCCCACACTCCCTGCTCTGAAGGCTCCAGGCTTCCTACTGTCACTGAGGCACCACAGTTCGGCTGCCTCTACCCCTGCGCCCAGCCTGGCCGGGTCTGGTCTCAGATCTAATCCTAGTCACAGAATGGCCAAGTGAGCTCAGTACCTGAGAACTGATTCCTCATCTATGTTTTCCAGCTTAATCCAAGCCATTGCCATTCTTCAAGATGGAATGGGTCAGGGATCCATAAGGTAGGTAATACTGCTATTTCCATGAGAAAGAACCTAAATCCTGGAGCTTCATGGTTAATCATCTGTTTGATTGTCTGTCTCTTCCACTAAACACGGAGTTCCTCAAGGCAAATGTGGGGTCTAATGTGTTTCTTTGTCCTCAGGGCCCAGGAGAGAGCATGACACAGGGTATGCTTGGTAAAGTGTTGTTAAATAGAACTACACTGAGTATTTCCAGGATGCCTATGTTCAACTACATGGGGCAAGAGGAAGATGCAGTGAAAAAAGCAGGGCATTTAGAACCAGGCAGACCTAAGTTCAAATCCCAGCTCTGCAACTTACTGGCTTTGATAAATCATAAAATATTTGAAATTCAGTTTGTTTGCCCAAAAGTTGGGATAATAATTCCTTCCTCCCAGAATAGTGGGCATCAACTGAAATAACAGGTAGGAAAGAAACTCTATAAAGGGATGTACAAACATTAAGATTATTACTCTCTCTAGAGTAGGGAGAAGCCATGAAGAAGAGGCTGCAGGCAGCAGAGGAGGGACCAGCCAGCTCAGCTAAGCCTGGACAGCACTGCCCGGTAGCTCTATGGCTAGAGGCTGCAATGTGTGGACATTCCAACAGCTTCACCTTCCCCTTTTCCCTTTGCTGAAGCTCATAACCAGATGCACCTACATAATAAGATGACAGGTTATACATAATGAGCACTTACCAGACAGTAAGCCCTTTGAGGGGAAGGGCAACTTGTTGCCATCTTTATTCCCAGCACCCAGCACAAGTGCTTGGCACAGAACAGGTACCCAGTAAATATTGATTGAATGAATAAGTAAATGGATTAATCACTGGATGACATACGGCACTAGTTGACATAACAAGAAGTCCAAGCAGTACTCTAGCCCCTCCCCACACCACCCCAAGTCCTAGCATACTGTATCTGTAAGAGGGGCAGAGTTAGGACACAACGGGTGTTGGAACAGTCACTCCAGAGAGGAGGCTGGGGCCAATGCTAGTTGGCCCCCATCTCTGCACCATTTTTTTAGAGTAGATAAACTGTGTATGGGTAATTCAGGGGAAGTTAAAGGAGCCCCGGGGCCCCAGTGCCATGGGCAATAAAAGAGACAGCTGCTGGGGGGAGCCAGAAGAAGAAAAGAGAAGTAGCACAGGCTTTGAAGTCTACCCAGATCTAGGTTCAAATCACAGTTTTGCCTCTAACTAGCCATGTGGCCTTGGAAAAGTTACTTAGCCAGGCTTATCACCTAGACACAGTAATATCTACCTTACAGGACTGATGTAAGAATTAAATGATACTGTATATAAAGTGTCGAGTACAGTGCCTGGCATGTACTAAGAACTCAATAAATGGCAGCCATTAGTACTCTTCCCAGGATTGATAGAAATATTAAATAAGAGAATAGATGTGAAGTGCCCATTATGCTTTATAGCAAGTATACAGTAAATGTGAGAAAAGAAGTCTACAAATTCTGCACTGAAAGGAGTGAAACTTCATTTAACACGTGAGAGTAACCAGAAGGCAGGCCAACCCCATCCCATTCCCTACACCCCAAGTGAGAAAACCCACTCTCCTCCTGACCTTGGCATGGCATGGCCACTGAGCTGCAGCTTCCGGAAGGTCTCCTCATACTGAGGCAGCTCCACATATGTGATCAGCCACTGCACCACCTCATCCACGGTCCAGTTGTATACTGCAGGAAGAGATAAGTAAAGCCATGATTCCGGAATGCAAGCAATGCTTGCAACTTACTGTCATAGTCACAGTGACCTTAACATTCGCCACATCTATGTGTTTTCGCCCATAAAATCCTAACTATGAAAGGAATACATACAGTACTTTTTGTTTTCTTGGGTTCCAAAATCTCTGCTGACAGTGACTGCAGCCATGAAATTAAAAGACGCTTGGAAGAAAAGCTATGACCAATGACCAATCTAGACAGCATATTAAAAAGCAGAGACATTACTTTGACGACAAAGTTCTGTCTAGTAAAACGTATAGTTTTTCCAGTAATCATGCATGGATGTGAGAGTTGGACCATTAGGAAAGCTGAGTGCCGAAGAATTGATGCTTTTGAACTGTGGTGTTAGAGAAGACTCTTGAGAGTCCCTTGGACTGCAAGGAGATCAAATCAGTCAATCCTAAAGGAAATCCACCCTGAATATTCACTGGAAGGACTGAT
>NW_011494856.1:249282-262731 GCF_000754665.1 Bison bison bison
TGGAAGGACTGATGCTGAAGCTGAAGCTCCAATACTTTGGCCACCTGATATGAAGAACTGACTCATTGGAAAAGACCCTGATGCTGGGAAACACTGAAGGCTGGAGGAGAAGGGGACGACAGAGGATAAGATGGTTGGATGGCATCATCAACTCAATGGACATGAGTCTGACCAAGCTCCAGGAGCTGGTGATGGACAGGGAAGCCTGGCATGGTGCAGTCAATGGGGTCGCAGAGAGTCAGACACGACTGAGCAACTGAACTGAACTGAATTGATAGAGAATGGATTTTTTTCTTGTACTATCCTGGTGTATCTGGGATAAAATAATCCTGAATTACTATATCATGACTTCCCTGGTGGCTCAGATGGTAAAAGCATCTGCCTATGATGCGAGAGACCCAGGTTCGATCCCTGGGTTGGGAAGATCCCCTGGAGAAGGAAATGGCAATCCACTCCAGTATTCTTGCCTGGAAAATCCCACGGACAGAGGAGCCTGGCAGGCTATAGTCCATGGGGTCACAAAGAGTCGGACATGACTGAGCAACTTCACTTCACTTCACTTCATATTATATTATATATTTTTATAATAATAATAAAATGATACTAATAGAATCCATCATTTACATAGCACTTACTTTATAACAGGAACTGTGCTAAGTACTTTACATATATTAGCTCACTAATCTTTTTGACAACCATGTAAAGGATATATACCACTTTATCCCTATTTTACAGATGAAGAAACTGAGGCACAAAAAGGTTATGTAACTTTCCCAAAATTATCCAGCCAGGAACTGGTAAATATTGAACTCAAGCAGTCTGGCTTCATGACTTTCCCTGGCCATTATGTCATAAACATCATATGTATATAACATTCTTTAATTTATATAAGAATATACATAGAGATTATTTATACACACACACACACACACACACACACACACATTCTCCCTGACACTGCAGGAAAGCTTCATACAAATCTGAGCCAAGAGATGGATCCAGATGACATCACTTAAGTTCTGAATGAGATCATACCTATAGATAGCCCTATTCATATATTTTTCAGTTCTGTGCAAAAAATAAATTTCCCCTTTTGCTTATATCAGGTTGAAAAGATTTTCTCTCACAACAGGAGTCAATTCTACCTGAAACAATTACTGAATGATCATTCATAATATTGCAAATCACATCATTACCATATGTGGACCACTGTACCTAATCATTTCCTCATTATAAGACTATGACTTTTTTAAAATGGAAACTATAAAAATAATAGTTTAAAAATATTTTAATAGTTGTGTGGTATTTAGCCACAGAGATAACAAATTTATCTCCATGTTTTGTCAAGAATCAACAATAAAGGAATAGAAGGGGACTTAATGTGCAAGGAATATGTTCAAGCCAAGAAAAGGTCAAGTGAAATCATGATGCATCATATAAAACAAAGTTTCATAGGAGCTTGAATAGAGAAAAATAGTGGGAGGACTGAGTCACCATATAGCACCCAGTAATACACCCATGCTGAACTTAAAGAACCTTGGGTGGGAGCAGTCGGGTTTCGGCAAAAATATATCATTTTATCGGATTTGAAATGTGCTTTTATTTAAAGTATCAGTGTGTTTTTGTTTGTTTATATTTGTACACAAATTTTATATAGCAACTTAAACTTTATTTTATGTTTGTACATATTTGAATGCTATTAAATAAAACCAGCTTTGCAGGCCCAAGATAAATGATTTGCCTTAAAAGGAATTTGTACATTCCTCAAGTTTGAAAACTACTGCTGTGAGCAGCAAGAAGCCAAAAAAGTTTTGAAGCAGAATGAAATGGTGAGATTTATTACCATCCTCTTTTAAGATCTATATCTTTCCCCAAAACTGTCCTGCATGAGAAGGCTTTCTAATTTCCCCTAATGGTCAGGAGAAATTGAAGGCAGGGACCATGTCCTTTTCTGTTTTGCTCACCTTCTTTGTCTCTAAAATAGTGTTTTTTATACAGTGGCATCAATAAGAATTTACTCAAAAAATAACTATCCTAAATGAGGCGTTCCAGAAATGTTCTGAATGTGTGCCACCAAACAGCAACAACAATCTTCCCAGACAAATATACAGCCCAGGTGGAGGTTAACTTCTGAAACACGTGACCAAAAATCAGCATTCCTCTGATTGTTGTTGTTCAGTCACTCAGTCATGTCAGACTCTTTGTGACCCCATGGACTGCAGCGTTCCAGGCTTCCCTGTCCTTCACTGTCTCCCAGAGTTTGTTCAAACTCATGTCTACTGAGTCAGTGATGCTACTGGTATTCCTCTGGTAGGCACACCTCAGATCTTAGGTTGCTTCTGCCACTCTATTTAAACTAGAGAAGTTACAAGTCTGGGCCCTGTCCCTTTATCCTTCTCCTCCCCCACAGTGGAGCCCAGCACATGGTATAAAGCAGACACTCAGAAAGAACAAAACAGTGGAAGACAAAAGTACTCTAATCTCTCTATGTCCCCCCAAAACCGCTGGGGCTCAGGAGAAAAGTTCTAAAGCCAAGAGACTTTGGAGGTAGCTTAGACCATTCACAGAGGCACAGGAAAGGTTCTGCGAGAGGAAATGAGGCAGATCTAGCGCATTCAACTGCATCCTAGAAAACAAGGTCCTGGAGGCTTAGGTGGAGACTGCTTAGTCATCGCCTGGTTGAATTTCTAATTTCCAGACTAGAATACACTGGAGGGAAGAGAGAGATTAATTTCCAAGAGATATGCTCAAATCATAGGGCTTAGGAAAGGAGGGATGACAGAACAGGCATTAAAGATGTGCTGAGGAAAGTACAACGGATTGGCCTTTTATTCCTGAAAATGAATATATCTCCACATACATTGTAAACATGATCACTTGCTATCATCCAGAGTGTTAGGTAATGAAGACCTAGCAGAGTGGCACAAGATGTGAGGTGGACAGACAAGTGTCAACCTGCAAAGTGCAGGGAACACATTCCTGCCTGTATTGTCAAAGGAGCTCGGCCTCACCCAGCATGACGTATGGAGTAGAAAGGCCACTTCATGTCTTGTTGCTTGAAAGGTCCACAGCCAGAAGTGCCACAAGAGTCTTTTGTCTACAGGGAAGACACCCTGATACAGGCCTGAGCATAGACCCTTGGCAGGCAGGAACTCCTCTGCTTGTGCCCTACGCTGCAGTGGAGACAAGCAGGAGTCAGTCTAGGCTAGGGTTTCTTAGTCTCTGCAGCACTGACCTTTTGGACAGGTTAATTCTTTGTTGTAGGGGGCTGCCCTATGCACTGTACAACACTTAACAACCCTGGCATCTACCGACCAGATGCCAGTAGTATGCTGCCAATCATAACAATCAAAACTGTCTCGAGATACTGCCAAATGTACTCTGGGGAACAAAACTGCCCCCGGCTGAGAACCACTGCTCTTAACACATGGCAGAAGGTCTATAAGGAGACCTCCAATGAGGATAGTCAGTCTCTACAGAGCTAAGCTTTGTGGAAAAGGACAAAGACTCCAACATATTAGGACAAACCTCAAGGCAGTCGTTTTTTGGGCTATGCGTCCATATATTATTCTGTTATCCGGCAGATGCCCTACCTAAGTAAGGCTTGCCAGTAAGGTGTTGCCCACTCGGAATCACTGCAATCTGAACAAAGTAAGCCAGAGTGAGCTGTGTCCTTGTCAGACAGCAGCCCTGAGTCCCAGCATGATATCCCACCATTTAGTCAAGGCGGGGTGCCAGGACCTTGTTCCTAAGGTTCAAGTGCCTAAAAGCTAAAAATCTTGTTCTGTTTTCTCATTCCAAAAGAGAAAATGGGAAGAATGCCTGGCCCAAAGTGAGGAAGAAGGCAACACCAAGTACAGAGAGCTGTGGCTGTCAGTAAGGGGAGACAGAATTTGGCCAGGAGAGCTTAGTACCGAGAGAGATGCCAAGTGATTCACATGACCAAATCCCAGGAGGACATGCAAGCAAGAGACAGTCTTCTAAAGTCATGATTCTCTCATCCCCTTAAGCCTCTGTCCATTTGGCTCCTAAAGACATCAAAGACTACATCTCTGGGCAAAATGACAAACAATATTACACAAAATCGGAGAAGGCCAACCCCTGGAGTTTTCAGCAACACATAGTCCTTCATAAAAGAGATGCACAAGGTGACTAACTTTGTAGTCTCCAACATTTTTAATGACATAATCTGCATGTAAAAAAATTCAAGCACACATTACCATATATGAATATATATTTATAAATTAGATATATATACTGACGCTGCTGCTGCTAAGTCACTTCAGTCATGTCCGACTCTGTGTGACCCCATAGACAGAAGCCCACTAGGCTCCCCCGTCCCTGGGATTCTCCAGGCAAGAACACTGGAGTGGGTTGTCATGTCCTTCTCCAATACTAACATTAGGTATATTGTAAAAATATATAAAACTTAAAGAATGAGACGGAGAAGGCAATGGCACCCCATTCCAGTACTCTCGCCTGGAAAATCCATGGACAGAGGAGCCTGGTAGGCTGCAGTCCATGGGGTCGCTAAGAGTCGGACACAACTGAGCGACTTCACTTTCACTTTTCACTTTCATGCATTGGAGAAGGAAATGGCAACCCACTCCAGTGTTCTTGCCTGGAGAATCCCAGGGACGGGGAGCCTGGTGGGCTGCCATCTATGGGGTCGCACAGAGTCGGACATGACTGAAGCGACTTAGCAGCAGTAGCAGCAGCAAAGAATGAGATAAAAATAAATGTAATATAAATACACACTATTATATTCTCCTGTTGACCCCAGTTGATTGTCTTGTGCAGCTGGAAACCACTGGCCTTTGAGCCATGTAGATGCTTGAGAGAAGGGCATTTCAAGCAGATGGAAGAGTAAGTATTACTCCCTAGCACATGAGCTATAGCAACACCTCCAGGGATATACCAGAACAGATCTCTGGCCTTGGCCAATCCTTTTTCTTGTCAGAGAAAGAATAAGCAGTAAGAAATGGGCTCCTAAATCATAATGTTTTTTCCCCTGATGGACCAGTGGTGCCTCCAGATAGAGCCCCCGCTCACCTTTGTAGTTTCCAACTCACAGCCCAGAGCTATGTCTGGCAGAAGAGTTACCAGTACCTTCTCTGCCTCTCTTTCACACAACTGTTAGTCACTTACTTAGCTACTCAGTTAGCCTTTGGTCAGTCTTTTGTCAACCTTTTGGTCACCTCTAGCACCATGGTTAAGGATTTGGACTCTGGAACCAAGTGATTTGGATTGAATTTGAGATCTGCTACTGACTAGATGTAAGGTCATGAACAAGTTACTTTTTTCAACCTCATTCTGTCACCTATAAAATGGTGAGAATCAGAGTTCCTACATCATAAGAATGTAGTGAAGATATGAGAAGTTCCTAGCATACAGTAAGTGCTAAAAAAAAAATTAGCTATTATTATCACCATTCATTCACTCACTAAGCTTTCACTGGCTTCTACTCTAATAGATCCCTGGTTGGTTACAAGATACAGAGGTCAGTCTGAATGATCTCCATCATCAAGGACTCTTTTCTAGAGAAGGAGACGTACAGGAAATTAAATGAATATAATACAATGTGACAAGCGCTAGGTAAAAGCAATGTATGGGATGATGTGGGAGCACAAAGGAAGGAGTGACTGCCAGAGTGAGTCAGAAAAGGCATCACAAAGCCTAGATTCTTATCTGGCTACTCAGGAGACAGCATTCCAAGACACCTACAGAATCTCATCAAAGGGGCCCTCCCTAAAGACAGTTTGTAGCCTAGACTTGTGATTTTTCTCTAAGTGGTTTCCTTCTGGCTCTCACTAGCAGTTTGCCATCTGAGCCTAGAATGAGGCAGATACCATGTTAGTTTTCCAACATGGAATCAATACCAAGCCTTAAACCATTATTGCAAAAAGAACCTGGCCCTTTCACCTAGGACTCATGTGATAGACCCACTAGGCCCCTGGCAAAAATCAGCTCTGCCAGTGTTCAAAAGAACATACTAGTGAACACCATCCCATAGGAAGCTACTTGGCTAGCAGAGACCAGATTAGAGAAAGACTAGCAGCATGGCTGCAGAATATTAAGAGAACCTAAAGTTTGGAATGTTAAATGAGTCAAATAACTTGTATAAGATCACACAAAGGCAGACTCCTGTCTTCTACATCCCTGCTCTGGGCCAGCTCCCACACTGTGAGTTAAAATATGGAATCATATCTTTAGGGAATGGAATCATATAGGGACTTCCCTGGTGGTCCAATGGTTAACAATCTGCTTTGGAATGCAGGGCATTCAGGTTCCATCCCTGGTTGGGGAAGTAAGATCCCACATGCCACAGAACAACTAAGCCTGCACACCGCAACTACTGAGCCCATGTGCCACAACTAGAGAATCCGTGCACCACAACTAAACACCTCACATGGCACAACGAACTCCTGCGTGTCATGACAAAGACCCAAAGCAGCCAAATACATTTTTCTAAAAAATATGGAATCATGTAAGATAATGCCCTCAAGCATTTTTGTGGGGAAATAAAAAGGCAGGTAGCCAAGAACTTCCAGATGTACAAGTTGGATTTAGAAAAGGCAGAAGGACCAGAGATCAAATTGCCAACATCCATTGGATCATAGAAAAAGAAAGACAATTCCAGAAAAATATCTACTTTTGTGCTTCATTGACTACGCTAAAATCTTTGATTGTGTCAATCACAACAAACTGTGGGAAATTCTTAAAGAGATGGGAATACCAGACCACCTCACCTTCCTCTTGAGAAACCTGTATGCAGGTCAAGAAGCAACAGTTAGAACTAGACATGGATCAACAGATTGGCTCCAAATTGGGAAAGGAGTATGTCAAGCCTGTATATTGTTACCCTATTTATTTCACTTATATGGAGAGTACATTATGTGAAATGCCAGGCTGGATGAAGCTCAAGCTGGAGTCAAGCTTTCCGGGAGAAATATCAATAACCACATATATGCAGATGACACCACTCTAAAGGCAGAAAGTGAACAGGAACTAAATAGCCTCTTGATAAAGGTGAAAGAGGAGAGTGAAAAAACTGGTTTAAAACTCAACATTCAAAAAACTAAGATCACGGCATCTGGTCCCATCATTTCTTGGCAAATAAATGAGGAAAAAATTGAAACAGTGACAGACTTTATTTTCTTGGGCTCCAAAATCACTGTGGGCAGTGACTGCAGCCATGAAATTAAAAGACTTGCTCCTTGCTCTTGCTCCTTGGAAGAAAAGCTATGACAAACCTAGACAGTGTATTAAAAACCAGAGACATCACTTTGCCGACAAAGGTCTGTGTAGCCAAAGCTATGGTTTTTCTAGTAGTTGTGTACGGATATGGAAGTTGGACCATAAAGAAGCATACTTTCAAACTGTGGTGCTGGAGAAGACTCTTGAGAGTCCCTTGAACTGCAAGGAGATCAAACCAGTCAGTTCTAAAGGAAATCAGTCCTGAATATTCATTGGAAGGACTGATGCTAAAGTTGAAGCTCCAACACATTAAATACTTTGGCCACCTGATGCAAAGAGCTGACTCACTGGAAAAGACTCTGATGCTGGGAAAGATTGAGGGCAGGAGGAGAAGGGTGCAACAGAGGATGAGAAGGATGGATGGTATCATCGATTCAATGGACATGAGTTTGAGCAAACTCCAGGAGTTAGTGATGAACAGGGAAGCCTGATATGCTGCAGTCCATGGGGTTGCAAAGAGTCAGACATGACTGAGCTACTGAACAACAAATTAAAGAAATTGATACTGTAAAAAAGAAAACAGAAAACCTTCCCACAAGGAAAACACCAAGCTTAAATTGCTTTACTGGTGAATTCTACCAAATATTCAAGGAAAAATACACCAATTCTGCATGAAGTCTTCTGAAAATTGATGAATACTTCCCAACTCATTTTATGAGGCCAGCATTATCCTGATAAAACAAGAAAAGAAAATGACAAACCAATATCCCTAAACCCCTAACAAAGGTCCACAAGTTTGAAACAAAGTTTTAGCAAATATGAAATATTAGCTTTTAATAGTGACAATCTGTTAAAAAAAAAAAATACAAAATTGCCATGCTGTATGCCTGAAACTAATAAAATACTGTAAATCAACTATATCTCAATTTAAACATTTTAATAGAAAAATAAAAATAATAAAATTTTAACAAGTAAAATCCAACCATATATTTAGAAAATGACCAAGTGGGGTTCATCCCAAGAATACAACTAGTTTAACATGGAAAAATCAGTCAATATAATTTATCATATTAGCAAACAAAAGCAGAAAAACCAGGCAATCAACTCTGAAACTCACTGGATAAAATCCAACATCCAGGACTTCCTTGGTGGCTCAGTGGTAAAGAATTTGCCTGCCAATGTAGGAGACGAGTGTTCCACCCCTGATTCAGGAATATTTCACATGCTGCGGGGCAACGAAGCCCATGCGCCACAGCTACTGAGCCTGTGCTCTAGAGCCTGGGAGCCACAACTTCTGAAGCCCTCGAGCCCTAGAGCCGTGCTCCTCAACAAGAGAGTCCATCGCAGTGAGACGCCCACGAACCATAACTAGGCAGTAGCGCCCACTCACAACTAGAGAAAAGCCTGTTCAGCAACCAAGACCCAGAACAGCCAAAAATAAAATAAAGAAAATTTAAAAAGAAAATCCAACATCCATTCCTGATCAAAGTTCTCAGCAAACTAGGAATAGAAGGTAGCTTCCTTGATCTGACGAAAGGTTTTTATAGAAAACAAACAAAAACAACCAACCAACCAACCAAAGAGTAATAGCTAATGTTATATTTGAGGGCTTCCCTTGTAGCTCAGTTGGTAAAGTATCTGCCTGCAATGCAGGAGACCCACGTTCAATTCTTGGGTCGGGAAGATCCCCTGGAAAAGGAAATGGCAACCCACTTCAGTATTCTTGCCTGGAGAATCCCATGGACAGAGGAGCCTGGCAGGCTACAGTCCATGGGGTCGCAAGAGTTGGACACACCATTATATTTAATGTTATATTTAACGGTGAAAGACTAAATGATTTCCCTTTAATATCAGAAACAAGATGAAGATGCCTGCTCTTACTGCTTCTCTTCAATACAGTACTGGAGATACTAACCAGGGCAATCAGAAAAGAAAAATATTTCTTAAAGGCATCCAGGTTGGAAAAGAAAAAAATTAAACTTTCTTTACTAGCAGACACAACTGTCTAATTTGAAAATCTGATGGTATCCTACTAGTAAGTGAGTTTAACAAGATTGCAGAGTACAAGATCAATATATAAAATCAATTATGTTTTTCTTATAAAGCAATAATCAAAAATTAAATTAACATCACTTAATAGTAAAATTTGGGGTGGTCAAGTGGCACAGTGGTAGAGAATCTGCTGCCAGTGAAGGAGACACAAGAGACAGGGATTTGATCCCTGGGTTGGGAAGATCCCCTGGAGTAGGAAATGGCAACCCATTCCAGTATTCTTGCCTGGAAAATTTCATGGACAGAGGAGTCTGGGAAGCTACAGTCTAAGGGTTCACAAAGAGTCAGACATGACTGAGTGACTGAGCATACACACACACAATAGTAAAATTTACATGATGTATATTTTACCACAATTTAAAAACTACTACTCACAATACAGTCAAAACCTGTGAAATACTTATAAATAAATCCAACAAAAGATATGAAAGATTTGTATCCTGAAAACTGATCCTGAGAGGGACTTCCCTGGTGGTCTAGTGGCTAAGATTCCGAGCTCCCAATATAGGGGGCCCAGATTCAACTCTTGGTCAGGGAACTAGATCCTATACGCCACAACTAAGACCCGACACAACCAAATAAATTAATAAATTAATTTTAAAAAACATGCTGAGAGAAAATGTACCTCCTAAACAAATGTAGCAATATACTCTGTCCATAGGTCAGAAAACTAAATCTTGTTAAGATGTCAGCTCTTACACACTGATCTACAGATAAAATCCCATAGGGATTTTTTTTTTTTTTTTAGAAATTGACAAGCTGAATTGAGGACAAACAGCCAAAACAATTTTGAAAAAGAAAAACAAAGCTGGAGGGCTAACACTATCTGACTGAAAGAATTACTATAAGACTATTGTAACAAAAATACCATGGTACTGACACAAAGACAAATAGATGAGTAGACAGAACAGAGTCCATAAGTAAACCCACAGTTATATGGACAACTGATTTTTTACAAAAAGTGCAAGGCAACGCAGTGGAGAAAAGACAGAATTTTCAACAAATGGTTCTAGAACAACTGGGACATCCATAAGCACAAAAATAACTAAAATCCATACTTAACACCATATACAAAAATGAATACAAAACAGATCATAAGTCTAAATGTAAAACCTAAAACTATAAAACTTCTAGAAAGAAATACAGTAGAAAATGCTTGCACAAGTGTGGGTTAAGCAAAAATTTCTTACAAATGACACCAAAAGCATGATCCATAAAAGAACTAACTGATAAACTTAAGTTCAGAAAAAAGGTAAAACTTTCTGCTCTTTAAAAGATACTGTTAAGAGGATGATAAGACAAACCATAGACTGGAGAAAATCTTTACAAAGCATACATCTTATAAAGGCTTTTTTTTTTCCATAAAGAATTTATATCCAGAATATATAAAGGACTCTTAAACTTCAACAATAAAAAAAATTAAAAAAAACCCACAAGCCAATTAAAACATAGACATACAATTTGGACAGATAATTCACCAAAGAAGATATGTGAATGGCACATGAAAAAGATGCCCAATATCAATAATCATCAGGAAAATGCAAAATAAAATCACTATGAAACAACACTATACTGTTAGAATAGCTAAAATTTAAAAGACTGACCAGGAACTTCCCTGGTGGTCCAGAGGCTAAGACTCCGAGCTCTTATGGTAGGGGGCCCAGGGTTCGATCCCTGGTCAAGGAACTAGATCCCACATGCCACAACTAAGAGTTCGCTACAACTAGAGATCCCATGTGTCGCAACTAAGACCCAGCACAGCCAAAAAAATAAATATTAAAAAAAAAAAAGAAAAAAGAAAGACTGATCATACCAAGTGCTAGCAAGGATGTGGAAGAACTGCAAGTCATACACTACTGGTGAGAATGTATAATGATACAACTACTTTGAAGACAATCTGACAGTTTTTTAAAAATATATACCTACCAAATGATCTAGCCATTTCACTCCTAGATACTTACCTAAGAGAAAAGAAAATATATGTCCACAGAAAAACTTGTATGTGAATGGTCATAGAAGCTTTATTTATAAGAACCGAAAACTGGATATAACTCAAATGTCTGTCAGTAGGTGAATGGATAAATAAATTGTGGTATATTTAGAGAATGGACTGTTATACTATTAAGCAATAAAAATAAATAAAATATTTATATATGCAACAACATGAATGAATCTCAAAACAACTACGCTAAGTGAAAGAAGTACATATTTAAATACCTATTATATGACTCCATGTATGGAAAATTCTATAAAATGCAAGCCTATAGTGACTGAAAGAAGATCAGTAGTTGTCTGAGAGGTAGGAAGGGAAAGATCACAAAGGACTGTGAGAAAAATTGTAGGGGTGATAAATATATTCACTATCTTGATTGTGGTGATGGTTTCACAGTTGTATACATGTGTCAAAACTTGGAAAACCGTACACTTTAACTATATTTTATTGTCAATTACAACTCAATAAATCTCCTTTAGAAGAGGTAGTTGAGTGAAAACAGTATCATAGGAAATGCACATAAAATATATTAAAGAGGTAGAATCCTCTGGACTTGGGAACAGAAACAGGTGAGAGATGCTCAGTTTCCTTTATTAAATGGGGATGCAAGTAGGACATTTTTACCCTCAAGTGGCTATTAATATAAATAGAAAATGACTGTGGTTTGTTCAATTTTTTTTTTAGATAACAAAATACAACCAGCATTGATGCAATGATTTTAACACTTATCACAGTCATTTTACATTTATACCTGAAAGAATGTAAGAGAAAGAAAAAGCCAAGTGTATCTTTTTTGCCCCCAAAATGTAGCAACAAACAACTAATGGTTGAGGAATTTAACTAAATGATTTGAAGATTCACTTAGCAAAGTAATTTTTAAATAGCTAAAAGAACAGAATAAATAGATCTCGTCGGGTTTATGTAAAAGCAAAAAAGGGGATGTCTGCTCTTTTATATTGATCTGACTTCTGAAATGGTTTATGCTAAATTCCAATGCCACCTGGTCCCCTGTGTTATGTCAACAGAGAGGCCAGTTCTGCTGAGTTTTCTTCCTGAAACCCTTCTGGTTCTCCAATATTGCTCTACAGCTCCTGTAAAAAATCCTGTCCTACGATGAACAGCACAGATAGAACAGGAGGACAGTCAGCTTATTTTCTTATTTCCAAAAGCCTAGTAGAAAACAAACATCCTCTCAAGACAAAGTTCTGAGTGATACTAAAATACCAAGTTCTTTTGCTTTTATCTGGAATCATATTCCTTAGAATCAAACTTGATAGTTAAGGTGCTTTTGATCCATAAAAATGGGTAAGAAATTATTACCAAATATGCTTTGTTCAACAGACAACATCTTTTTAAACCTCATGTTCAGGAAAGGGAGAAGAAACAGTAAAACAGCACAATTTGTTTAAAGAATGGAAGCCCCGCTTTAGAAAGTAATTCTCTTGGGTCAATGCCTCCCCTCACTACAAAGGTCATAGTTACTGTTTTCACTGGCTCAAACAAACAAACAATTCTATTTCTCAAAGATCCTACAAAATTCACTCAGCTTCTCTTCCATTAAAGAACTGCCACTCCCCTTACCTCAAGGATCTTAAAGGGATTCGGATTTACCGCACCCTCCAGCACCGCTCCCCCCCACACACATACTCTCTCACTATCACTATCATACGTAAGGCTGTGATCCAAACTGTGCCAATCTGATTCTCCCTCCACCATATCTGACTCTTGAACAAAGACACTTAGAGATGAAAAATGAATATAGCTGAGTCATATGAGAGTTACCAGTTCATTTCAGTTCAGTTCAGATCAGTCGCTCAATCGTGTCCGACTCTTTGCGACCCCATGAATCACAGCACGCCAGGCTTCCCTGTCCATCACCAATTCCCGGAGTTCACCCAGACTCACGTCCATCGAGTCAGTGATGCCATCCAGCCAGCTCATCCTCTGTCGTCCCCTTCTCCTCCTACCCCCAATCCCTCCCAGCATCAGGGTCTTTTCCAATGAGTCAACTCTTTGCACAAGGTGGCCAGAGTACTGGAGTTTCAGCTTTAGCATCATTCCTTCCAAAGAAATCCCAGGACTGATCTCCTTCAGAATGGACTGGTTGGATCTCCTTGCAGTCCAAGGGACTCTCAAGAGTCTTCTCCAGCACCACAATTCAAAAGCATCAATTCTTTGGCGCTCAGCTTTCTTCACAGTCCAACTCT
>NW_011494856.1:262831-264292 GCF_000754665.1 Bison bison bison
TTTCCCCATCTATCTCCCATGAAGTGATGGGACCAGATGCCATGATCTTAGTTTTCTGAATGCTGAGTTTTAAGCCAACTTTTTCAGTCTCCTCTTTCACCTTCATCAAGAGGCTTTTTAGTTCCTTTTCAATTTCTGCCATAAGGGTGGTGTCATCTGCACATCTGAGGTTATTGATATTTCTCCCCGCAATCTTGATTCCAGCTTGTGCTTCTTCCAGCCCAGTGTTTCTCATGATGTACTCTGCATAGAAGTTAAATAAGCAGGGTGACAGTATACAGCCTTGACGGACTCCTTTTCCTATTTGGAACCAGTCTGTTGTTCCATGTCCAGTTCTAACTGTTGCTTCCTGACCTGCATACAGATTTCTCAAGAGGCAGGTCAGGTGTTCTGGTATTCCCATCTCTTTCAGAATTTTCCACAGTTTCTTGTGATCCACACAGTCAAAGGCTTTGGCATGGTCAATAAAGCAGAAATAGATGTTTTTCTGGAACTCCCTTGGATCTCTTTTCGATGATACAGTGGATGTTGGCTATTTGGTCTCTGGTTCCTCTGCCTCTTCAAAACCAGCTTGAACATCAGGAAGTTCACGATTCACGTATTGCTGAAGTCTGGCTTGGAGAATTTTGAGCATTACTTTACTAGCGTGTGAGATGAGTGCAACTGTGCAGTAGTTTGAGCATTCTTTGGCATTGCCTTTCTTTGGGGTTGGAATGAAAACGGACCTTTTCCAGTCCTGTGGCCACTGCTGAGTTTTCCAAATATGCTGGCGTATTGAGTGCAGCACTTTTACAGCATCATCTTTCCGGATTTGGAATAGCTCAACTGGAATTCCATCACCTCCACTAGCTTTGTTTGTAGTGATGCTTTCTAAGGCCCACTTAACTTCACATTCCAGGATATCTGGCTCTAGGTCAGTGATCACACCATTGTGATTATCTGGGTCGTGAAGATCTTTTTTGTACAGTTATTCTGTGTATTCTTGCCAGCTCTTCTTAATATCTTCTGCTTCTATTAGGTCCATACCATTTCTGTCCTTTATTGAGCCCATCTTTGCATGAAATGTTCCCTTGGTATCTCTAATTTTCTTGAAGAGATCTCTAGTCTTTCCCATTCTGTTGTTTTCCTCTATTTCTTTGCATTGATCACTGAGGAAGGCTTTCTTATCTCTCCTTGCTATTCTTTGGAACTCTGCATTCAGATGTTTGTATCTTTCCTTTTCTCCTTTGCTTTTCACTTCTCTTCTTTTCACAGCTATTTGTAAGGCCTCCCCAGACAGCCATTTTGCTTTTTTGCATTTCTTTGCCATGGGGATGGTCTTGATCCCTGTCTCCTGTACAATGTCACGAACCTCATTCCATAGTTCATCAGGCACTCTATCTATCAGATCTAGTCCCTTAAATCTATTTCTCACTTCCACTGTATAATCATAAGGGATTTAATTTAAGTCATACCTGAATG
>NW_011494856.1:264392-269003 GCF_000754665.1 Bison bison bison
ATACCTGAATGGTCTAGTGGTTTTCTCTACTTTCTTCCATTTAAGTCTGAATTTGGCAATAAGGAGTTCATGATCTGAGCCACAGTCAGCTCCTGGTCTTGTTTTTGTTGACTGTATAGAGCTTCTCCATCTTTGGCTTTGAGTTACCAGTTAGAAGAGGCCAATTCCCCAGTCCTGGCTGCTGGGATCCCTGGAGTTGCCCTTGTTCTCAACTCTTCCTCAGCCCCACTAGTTCAGCTCTCCCTTACTTAATGACTTAACTGCGTATAATAAAGAATTTGGTTGTTTTTTATCTTAAGGTCATTTTCCTTGATGATAGGAGTATCTTTGTTATTTGTGGTGGGCCCTGGATCACACTTGAGTTCATACTAATAAGAGAACTCTGGATGGGGGCTGGTCACCAGAAAGATCAACCATGTGACTAGAGGATTGGGACTTTGAGTCAAGTGACATCAGCCCAACCTTTGGAGAGGAACAGGGACCTGGAGATTGAATTCAGTCATGTGTGTCAATCAATCACGCTTATATTATAGGAGACCCCAATAAAAACTCTTGACAATGAAGCTTAGCTGAGCTTCATGGTTGCATTACGACTCACGCGCCAGGAGGGTGATATGTTCTGATTCCATGGGGAGAGGGCACAGAAGCTCCACATTCAGGACCCTATAAGACCTTGCCATATGGGTGTCTGTCTTTCTTTTGCTGGTCCTAATTTTTATCCTTTATAATAAAATTACAATCATAGGCATACCACTTCCCTGAATCCTGACAGTCATTTAGTAAATTATTAAACCTGAGGGGATTGTGGGAACCCCTGCTTTTGTAGCCAGTTAGTCAGAGTACAGGTGGTCTGGAACTACCTAAAGCTTACAGCTATTAATAGTTTGGTGTCTGAAGTGAGAGTAGTCTTGTTAGGTACTGTACCCTTTTCTTATGAAGTCTGCACTAACCCTGGACAGTGAGTAACAAAATTGCATTACATTATTTCACTTAATGACTCTCTCTGCTTCATCTTCCTCATCTGTAAATGGAGACAATTGTAATAAGTGTACTCCATAAGCTTTTTGTAAGAAATAAATGAGCTAATATACATAAAGCACTCAGAACATTGCCTGCTGCTGCTGCTGCTAAGTCACTTCAGTCCTAGCACATGTTAAATATCAGTCTTTTAGTTGTTATTGTTGTTTTTTATTATTAAAGTTAAGAGCTGGCTAATGTAGAAATTATCGGGCTTTTTGGCTTAAATCTAAATAACAGAGAAAAGACTGGCTCCAACATTAGTCAGAAAATGTTAACAACACTAACCACATAGACGGTACTGACATTAGTCAGCTAATGTTCTGAATAGAAATGACCACTGCTAATAACTACATCATCTAGCAAAACCCAGGCCAGCAAGTTTGAGCCAGTGCCAGAATAGCACATGCTTTTTGTAGCCCTGGAAATTGTAACTCTAGAGAAATTAGGAGCTTTACTTGGAATAATGAAACAAATTGTTTGGAGAAATAGTACATAAGATTTTCACTTTTAGTTTGTCAAACCATCAGGCATGACACATGGTGAGCAAATCCAAAATTGTATGTATGTATCATTTCTAGCTTAGCTATGAGCAACATCACTGCAATGAAATGCCTTTCTCTGCTCATCAGTGATGGGTACAAACTCTTAAAAACTCACTCCATCATCTTCCATCTTCCTGTCATTTAGAACATGTTTGGAAGTGTTCCAATTAGTTGCTAAGTTCAGAAATAAAGTCCTTAACCAGAAAATTGCCTTGAGCTGTTTTCTAATATTATGATTTTGTCCCTCTGTTTCTGCACTCTCTTGGTCACTTTCCCTTCCCAGTTTTTCTCTGTGGCTTTCAGAGAAGGCCAGGAATGTTCTCCCTGCCATCTTTCATTCTAAGTTCTTACTTATGACATCCACTCTTAAAACCCAGGCGCCATGGCCTCAAGTTATTACAAAAAAAGAAGAAAACTAAAATTAAATGGTAATGTTAGAAGATTTTTCCTGGCAGTGCTGGTATCATTCCAAAGATCATTTCTGTGCTTGATCTCTCATCAGTAGACAGCCTGAGTTGCTCAGGAGCCATTAAACAAAAGCACCCCAAGGAACTCAACTTCTAATGATTTCCAGTAAGCTATGTATATAGCTAAGTTATGATTCTTCTAAACTGATTTTTTAAAAAATAGAGTTAACAGGAAGTATCAGCCTGTCCATCCTACAATCAGGATTAGCATCTAGGTCTTACTGTTTAAATTACTGTTTTCCATCTACATTATAGATGATCCCTTCCAGAACTGAAATTCCATAATCCTAGGTAAGAATTTAAACAAAAATAGAAACTGCCTCATTCCTACCAAAACTAATCTTCTCTACAGCCAGATCAGTGCTTTCAACCAAGGTGGTATGGAAAAACAATGGCCTAGAGAGCACAAGGCCCAGGTCTAAGTCCTGGCTCCACTATTTACTAAATACAATGAACAAATAACTTTATAAATCTAGGCCTAAGGTCCCTCATCTGAAAAACCAGGGACTCTGGTGGTCACTTACGTTTAATTCTTCTTAGCATCAAGACCTACCCTCAGAGAGCCAAGGGAGAGATTGCCTCCATTCTTGTTCATATCAAAGGACATTAGCCACAGACACAAATGGAAAGGAGGCTAATGCACTTTTTTCCCCTTCCCTGTCAAGTCTCACACAGTTAGACATGCCCTTTCACTTGGAATTCTGAAGCAAATGCTCTAGGAAAAACAACTCCTCCCCCAAGAAAAGGTACTCTTAGTTTAGTGGGGTTTCCCAAGTGGCCCAGGAGTAAAGAAGCCACCTGCCAATAAAGGAGATGCAAGAGACATGAGTTCAATTCCTGTGTCAGGAAGATCCCCTGGAGGAGGGCATAGCAACCTACTCCAGTATTCTTGCTTGGAAAATTCCATGGACAGAGGAGCCTGGTGAGCTACAGTCCATGGGGTCACAAAAAGTCAGACACGACTGAGAGACTGAGCACACAATCATAGTTTAGCAGTCTTACACAAGAAAAGGATCTAAAGAGCTAAAGCTTTAATAAGTTCAACATGAGTCTGCAGAGTGATATGACTGCTGAAGATACCAGCAGCTAATCAGACTGCATTAACAGACACACAGGGCATCTCCGTGCTGATCAAACTATACCTGCAGGTCTGCGGCCAACTCTAGGAGCCATGACCTAAGAAAGACATTAATGAAAGTATTTACAAGAAGGAGACCAAGATGAAGAGTAGGATGGGAAAAAAAAAATGTTTTCTTCTCACTAGGTCTATTTTACCTGGAAGAGAAGACTCAAGAGAGAGTCTTAACTGTACTTTGACCCAATCTTTGAATCATCCAGGACTCAGCAGAGCCAGGACCAAGTGGGGATCTTCAGAAGCAAAGGGCTGCTTCAAAAAGCCAGCAGGCTCCCTGTCTCTGGAGATGAAGCAGCCAAAGCTGTGGGATTCCTCTGGGGGATGTGGGGAGCTAGTGAAGAGAGAGGTAGGGAAATAGGATGGTACTAAATCCAAAGAGTTGGGTTTGTTCCTTAGTAGAATTCTCTCACCACTACTATTCAACATAGTTTTGGAAGTTTTGGCCACAGCAATCAGAGCAGAAAAAGAAATAAAAGAAATCCAGATTGGAAAAGAAGAAGTAAAACTCTCACTGTTTGCAGATGACATGATCCTCTACATAGAAAACCCTAAAGACTTCAACCAGAAAATTACTAGAGCTAATCAATGAATATAGTAAAGTTTCAGGATATAAAATCAACACACAGAAATCCCTTGCATTCCTATACACTAATAATGAGAAAATAGAAAGACAAATTAAGGAAACAATTCCATTCACCATTGCAACGAAAAGAATAAAATACTTAGGAAGATATCTACCTAAAGAAACTAAAGACCTATATATAGAAAACTATAAAACACTGATGAAAGAAATCAAAGAGGACACTAATAGATGGAGAAATATACCATGTTCATGGATTGGAAGAATCAATATAGTGAAAATGAGTATACTACCCAAAGCAATCTATAGATTCAATGAAATCCCTATCAAGCTACCAATGGTATTTTTCACAGAGCTAGAACAAATAATTTCACAATTTGTATGGAAATACAAAAAACCTCGACTAGCCAAAGCAATCTTGAGAAAGAAGAATGGAATTGGAGGAATCAACCTGCCTGACTTCAGGCTCTACTACAAAGCCACAGTCATCAAGACAGTATCATACTGGCACAAAGACAGAAAGAGATCAATGGAACAAAATAGAAAGCCCAGAGATAAACCCACACACCTATGGACACCTTATCTTTGACAAAGGAGGCAAGGATATACAATGGAGAAAAGACAATCTCTTTAACAAGTGGTGCTGGGAAAACTGGTCAACCACTTGTAAAAGAATGAAACTAGAACACTTTCTAACACCATACACAAAAATAAACTCAAAATGGATTAAAGATCTAAACATAAGACCAGAAACTATAAAACTCTTAGAGGAGAACATAGGCAAAACACTCTCCGACATACATCACAACAGGATCCTCTATGACCCACCTCCCAGAATATTGGAAATAAAAGCAAAAATAAACAAAT
>NW_011494856.1:269103-294993 GCF_000754665.1 Bison bison bison
TCAAAAAATGGGCCAAAGAACTAAATAGACATTTCTCCAAAGAAGACATACAGATGGCTAACAAACACATGAAAAGATGCTCAACATCACTCATTATCAAAGAAATGCAAATCAAAACCACTATGAGGTACCATTTCACGCCAGTCAGAATGGCTGCCATCCAAAAGTCTACAAGCAATAAATGCTGGAGAGGGTGTGGAGAAAAGGGAACCCTCTTATACTGTTGGTGGGAATGCAAACTAGTACAGCCACTATGGAGAACAGTGTGGAAATTCCTTAAAAAACTGGAAATAGAACTGCCATACGACCCAGCAATCCCACTGCTGGGCATACACACCGAGGAAACCAGAATTGAAAGAGACAGGTGTACCCCATTGTTCATCGCAGCACTGTTTATAATAGCCAGGTCATGGAAGCAACCTGGATGCCCATCAGCAGACGAATGGATAAGAAAGCTGTGGTACATATACACAACGGAATATTACTCAGCCATTAAAAAGAATACATTTGAATCCGTTCTAATGAGGATGAAACTGGAGCCTATTACACAGAGTGAAGTAAGCCAGAAAGAAAAACACCAATACAGTATACTAATGCATATATATGGAATTTATAAAGATGGTAACGACAATCCTGTATGCAAGACAGCAAAAGAGACACAGATGTATAGAACAGTCTTTTGGACTCTGTGGGAGAGGGAGGGTGGGATGATTTGGGAGAATGGCATTAGAATATGTATAATATCATATAAGAAACGAATCGCCAGTCCAGGTTCGATGCAGGATACAGGAAGCTTGGGACTGGTGCACTGGGATGACCCAGAGGGATCGTATGGGGAGGGAGGTGGGAGGGAGGTTCAGGATGGGGAACACGTGTACACCCGTGGCGGATGCATGTTGATATATGGCAAAACTAATACAATATTGTAAAGTAAAAAAAAAAAAAAAAAAGCCAGCAGGCTCCCTGTCTCTGGAGATGAAGCAGCCAAAGCTGGGGGATTCCTCTGGGGGATGTGGGGAGCTGGTGAAGAGAAGGGTAGGGAAATAGGATGGTTTTCAATAAGAATTCTACTAAAGAACAAACCCAGCTCTCTTTGGAGCATCTTTCCCCATTCTCAACAGAGTGACTCTACTCAGTGTTATTCAGTCTTGATACAGTCTCTTTTCAGTGACTGGACATAGAATCATTTCAGTAGTTTGCTCTTTACTAAGCATTTTTACTCATATCCTTTTAAAGCCAAATTGCTACCCATCTTCTCTCTTCTCTAAACCTTCCAGGAACTAGCATTGACAACCAAGCTATTAATTACCTTCTGAAGACTTCCATGCCTTCCACAGGTCCTCCACGCTGATGAGCTTATCCTCACCATGGAAGGTGCTGTGTTTCACTGTTGGGTCATGGTAATTGAGGTCTTCCCTCAGGAACTGCAAGGGAAAAGCACACAAGTCATAAGAGACCCCTGGGCACCACCCCACTAAGATCTCGTCACAGGTCACAGCACATCCCATCTGCCATATGTACAAGTGTATCACATCATCTATGTGTCCTTCCATGGGAATACGTCCTACTTGCCAACCAGACTGCCTTTTCTTCTTTGTTACATGTTTCACTCAAGAAAAAAATATAAGAAATTCCTTCCTCATATTTTTTAATCATGGAAAAAGGAAGAGGAATTAACAACTTTGAGTGCTTATTTATACACTAAGCAACATTCCAAGAGCTTCTATTTTCTCATTTAATCTTCACAACCAATGGATTATATCATACCTATTTTACAAATGAGAACAGTAATACCCAATAACAACACAATTTGCCCCCAAATTTTGCCTCAAAACATTAAGTTTAAAGAGATTAAATTACTTGCTGTGAAGATTTTAAAATATGTCCCCAAGTCTTTGACAATCCTCCCACAAAAGTTGAATTTGAACTCTCCCCTTGAACACAGACTGACATTAGTGACTCGTCTTCTGAAAAAGAGAATGTGGCAGCAATGATGTCGAATGACTTCCCAGGCTAGGTTAGAAACGGCAGTATAGATTCCACCTGGCTCACTCCCTTTTGGGATACATGCCTTGGGAGCACTGAGCCAACATGTAAGAAGCCTGGCCACCCTGAATCTGTCATTCTGGAGAGGTCATTTGCAGAGACTACAGAGAGCTAGCGATGCCTGAGCAGGCCCAGATGTCTGAGTCTTGCAGCCCAGGAACCAGACAAATGAGTGACTGAGACTTTAGGTTATTCTAGTCCCCAGTTTTTGAGTTACTTCACCTGATGCCAAGCGGACACAGAGGAACTGTGCAAGAAGAGGGGGTCAAGTGACGAACGTAGGCTGATGGAAGCTATACCTAAAGGAAGGGCCAGATGCTGAGTGGAACCTCTTTAGAGAACAAAGAAGTGGGGCTGCAACCATCAAGCCTTAAGGAAAGGAAAGGAGTGTACTGTAAGTATAAAGAGTCAGAACCTATAGAAACAGACCATTTCCTGTGTGACTTTGGGGCAAGCAACTCAGCATCTCTGAGTCTGTTTTCCCCTCAAAATGAGGGCTAATTATCCCTCTCACTTGAGTGTGGTAAGAATTAAATAAGTCATGTTTGCAGAAGTCATAAACTGCCTTTGCACATGTCTTTTAATAGTCCACAGAGCATTTTATAAATTGAAACTATACTTAAAAAATCAAATTTCACCCAAAAAGTCCAAATCTCATTAAAAAAACAACCTAAAGTTCTAAGAACACTGAATTCCAGTGACAACTCTAGAATTTTATTTAGGAGAGGCTTAAGGGCTGCAGTTTGATGGGAAGGGAGGGTGGTGGCTAAGGGACTTGTCATAAGACTGCTTGCATAACAAGCACATTGTTTTTATGTAGATTGCTCATTAAAATTAATATTATAATGCAAAATTTTATAAAGATGCTTTTGTTTAAATTTTACTTAAAATAAGAAAAAATTAACTGTCCATATCAAACAATATGATGTCACAGTTGGGGCAGCTTAGAGGTAGGGGAGTGGTACTGAGGAAGATAATGAGGGCTTCTTGATCAAAGATGATACTTCTGTGCTCCCACGGCCCCTATGTATACCTTTTTCAGTCTTGTTATGGGTCTATCTCCCCTACCAAACTGTATAGCCTATGATAGACAGTCCCAGTTACCTAGCTATAAACACAGCATTGGAAAATGTTGTGTAGAACCAGAACTCTGAGGTCCAATATACTTGAAGCAGGCATTATCCCATATCACTCTGAACTGTCCCACATTCAGCTAATAGCTAAAGTCTAATTTAAGACAAAGTTTAAAAGCAACAAAAAGGCAGAAACAAAACCAAAGAGGCAACTCTCAGCTCCCACAACAAGGATTTACTATCTCAGACTCAGAACAAGCAGCTCTTCTGTCAGGAAGGTCTAAGAGGCTCCGTGAGAGTCCTGCCTCGCCAGGGGGAATGCAGCACTGGCTAGAGCTGCAGCTCAGCAGCTCTCTGAAGAGCCAAGGGACCAGTTGTCACTAGGTAAATTTAGTTCTGTGAGCTCAGAAAAGTGATTTCCCTGGCAGTGGCACAAAGTGTGCAACCCCACCCGAAGTGAAGCAGTAGTGAAGGGGTGTGGGTGAGAGCAGACAGGAGGGGAGACATCTCTCCAGAATTCCCAACAAAATAGGTCCATCCAGCTTCATCAGGGAACAGAATTCACTGAGGTAATGCTGGAAGAGCAGCAGCACATCTTTGGGTGCAGGAATCAGGCAGGCCTCCTGGGTTCTTCCCTGGAAGCAATTCTCCTCCTTCCTCTTTTCACCTTGTTCCCCACTGCTCACCCTCCATGTTTCCCAAACCACACCACACCACCTGCCCTCTCACTTCTCCATACAATGTTAATAACCCACAACACACATACCTCAGGTCTGAGAAGCTTCCCAACTCTTGTTTACTCCTTGAGTATCTAGCAAGGACCCACATTTTAGCTACAACAGCTCTGTACACCATTGGTACTGATTGCTGGGACATGAACATGTTGGGGGTGAAGTATCTGTTCTCAGTGAGACCAGGAGCTATTGCTCAAAGTAAGGGAGAAGGCAGTTATTTATCACTCACCTTTACACATCTAGTCTTACTCCTGACAGCCCAGCTACCATACTACTCACCAAAATGAGATTTGTAAAGTATAAATCTAATTATTCCAACATACCCACTTAAAACCCCATGACTCCCCATAACCTCCAGGACAAAGCCCTAGCTTCTTGGCCTTACATTCAAGGCCTGTTCCAATCTGGCCCATAGAGTAACTTCTCAGTCAGTTTCCTGGCCATTCCCCCTCCCTACCAGACATCTACAGTCCAGGCCAGGGGTCGAGAAACTACAGTCATGGGCCAAATCCATCTTGCTGCTTGTTTTTTTAAATAAAGTTTTATTGGAATACAGACACGTCATTAATTTATGTACTGCTCTCATGCTTCAAAGGCAGAACTGAGTTGTTGTGACAGATTATATGGACAGTAAAGCCTAAAATATTGACTATCTGGCCATTTATAGAAAAAGTCTGCCAACATTTGCTCTAGATACATCAAGCCACTTCAGGTTCCTTGAACAAACCGTGCTCCTTTATACTTCTAAGCTTTTACACAAGGTGCTCCATTTAATATATATCTCCTCTTCCATCTGCTGAAGAAAAAGTCTCTGCTTCTGTGAAGTTTTCCAGATCTCTCCCAAGCAAGTTAATTGCCCTATCCTATTTGTTCTCTTATTCTCGGGGTCATCCATCTGTGACAGTACTTATCCCATTAGACCATAATTGCTATTTAATTACTCCCCTTTTACTCCCCCTAAGCAACTCAATATAGAAACTGTATTTTATTTGTCATTTATCTCTTTATCCAGCACCTTGCAAATTCTCTGGAACACCTAAATAAATAAGTAATTCAGCTCTGTAAGCCCATCTCCAGGCATAGAGCCTGGCACAGAGCAGGGTATGGGGTTATTCAATAACTGAATGAGCATCTCTCATTTGAGCTTGCCCTACAAGACCCAGAAGAATGCTTAGTTTACAATAGGTAGTCAACGCATATTATGTCTACTATATAGAAGAAAGAAAAGAGTCTCCAAATTGCTAACCAATCTAAAACAAAGGTATTCATCTAGGAGCCAGGGGATTATACTGGCTTGGGTTTAATATAACATGATGGGTTCAAGCTTGGTTCTGGAGCCAGTATTATAAATGGTATTATAAACGGATTAATTCACATAAAGAACTTAGACTAGTACCTGGCACAAAATAAGCTCTCATATGTATGAACTGAGCTCCACTAAATATTAATACATTTAATATACTATAAGAGGAATATAAGGATACTAAGAACATTCAATCCTGGAGCTTACTATTACAATGATGCTGATCTCTCATGTGTAAAGAAGACACAGAAGAGGTAGAAGACAGATAGTTCCTAAGTGCTTGTTATTCAATATATCAGGACCATGTGCCAAGCAATCAGCAATAGACAAGGCACTGTAATCTACTGCCTTCTAAGGCCCTTTCTATTCTATTCAATGATTCTTACTTTGAAAGCTTTAACTCCATTTAAAATAGAAATTTCACAACCTTGGCAAGATCCTCCCTGCCTTATTTGCCATATTAACTGTCACTTCTTCCCATCCCCAGTAATAATGAAATACTTGAAATTCCCTGAAAGTACCAGGCTCATGGCAGTTCTCACGTCTTTGCACATACTATTCCCTTAGCTAAAACACTCTCCTTCTCCTAATCATTCCAAATCATCTTTTCAGATTCAAATGACACATTAGCAACTCTGTACATGGGTAAAACTAACTTAACTCTTCCTCTTCTGTGACTCCATCATAATATGCACTTATCCTTTTTATATCCTTATCTGTTTACACAGCTATTTCCACAACCAGAGGAACATCTTCTAGGCAGCAACTTCACCTTTCCTTTTACTTCCATATATCTAGTACCCAGCACATGCAGGTATATAGAATCTCTCTGAGGTCAATAATATAGTTTAGTCCTTGTCATGGAATTCTCTTTGATGTCCTCAGGCCATGACATTGGTCATATCATGCAGATCAAACCTTAGAGGAAGCATCTAAAGTTGCAACTTGCTAAGTACCTGGCCAGAATGGTAAAGACTAATAAATTTAACATCTCCAGTCTTGAAAACTATCAGGACCAAAGTATCCCTAAACAAGCCAAGGACTACTGCCTGGGGATTCTGATGAGAGGGGGATGAAGATGGATCACTAAAAATATTTCCCCAGAGAGAAAGGATTATCTTCTTAATTGGGATCAATTCTGCTATATTTTGGAGAAGGTGATGGCACCCCACTCCAGTACTCTTGCCTGGAAAATCCCATGGACGAAGGAGCCTGATGGGCTGCAGTCCATGGGGTCGTGAAGAGTCGGACATGACTGGGCGACTTCACTTTCACTTTTCACTTTCATGCATTGGAGAAGGAAATGGCAACCCACTCCAGTGTTCTTGCCTGGAGAATCCCCGGGATAGGGGAGTCTGGTGGGCTGCCGTCTATGGGGTTGCACAGAGTTGGACACGACTGAAGCGACTTAGCAGCAGCAGCAGTAGCAGCTGCTATATTTGGGGTTGCCTGGTGGCTCACTGGGTAAATCAGCCTGCAATGCAGGAGACTGCCTGCAATACAGGATTACCTGGATTTGATCCCTGGGTTAGGAAGATCCCCTGGAGAAGGAAATCACAACTCATTCCAGTATTCTTGCCTGGGAAATCCCATGAACAGAGAAGCCTAAGGGGCTACAGTCCATGAGGTCATGAGAGTTGGACACAACTTAGCAACTAAACCACCACTGCTATATTTATATAGGATGAATACACAGCATGGTACAGAATGTGCTATGGGTAAGAATGTTTTTAAAAACTGATGAGTTAGAGGGGATTTCTGGCTTGACAGTGTAAGGAGCTCCACAGACCCACTCTCCAGTAAACGTAGCAAAAATTACTTTCTAACAGCAATCATTTAAAGTCTCTAGAAATGGTCCTAGGGCATATAGCAAATGAAGAAACATTTGCTCAAGATCTACTAAAACTCAGGAAGAAGAGTGACAGTCTGTAGTATTTTAATTAACACTTGCTTTCTCTCTTCCTCCCCACTTTCAAATCAGTAAGATAGAAACTCCATTCCAGACTGATGCAGCCAAGAACAGAAGGCTCCCTCTTCCCCAGGCTCCCAGTTGGAGGGCTATCTGCTTAAGAGAAGCAGATGGCAGCATGTCTTCTCCCATCTTCAGTTACCTGTTGCTAAAGCTAAGTTCTAGGTGAATCCAGCCAAGAAGTGGGCCTCCCTACTTCCACCTGCTGCTGCTGCTGCTGCTGCTAAGTCGCTTTAGTCGTGTCCAACTCTGTGTGACCCCATGGACAGCAGCCCACCAGGGTCCCCCGTCCCTGGGATTCTCCAGGCAAGGACCCTGGAGTGGGTTGCCATTTCTTTCTCCAATGCATGAATGTGAAAAGTGAAAGTGAAGTTGCTCAGTCATGTCCGACTCTTAGCGACCCAATGGACTGCAGCCTACGAGGCTCCTCCGTTACTTCCACCTAGGTCCCACTTATGGGGCAGGGACTTCACCTTGGATGCAGAGCCACAGAGGATATTGGGGAGTTGATTGCCATTTTCCTAGCTTACAAGACAGCAATTATACTCTGGGAGAGGTAAGCCAAGAAGGGTACTGCCACCCTTCCATCAAATGCTCAGCTACTAAGGTGGGGGTGTCAACTGACCTTCAATTCCAGAACCAGAGCTCAGAGATTTTCCTGGTGGGAGAAGCAGGGTTTAAACAGAGAGTTTTTAACCTCCCCCCAAAGGAAATTATTTTATTTGCAATAGAATGTGAAGAAGTTCAATACTAAGGGCTCTCTGAAAAACAGTGAAAATTGTGGTGAAAGGCAATTGAGAGGAGATGAGTGGATTCATTAGAGATATAGGTTAAACTGTAGGCTAAAGAATTTGCTAATGAGAACAAGGAAAAGAGACAGCTGGGAGGAGCCCCCCTGGATTAGGAACAAATCTCTACACTGATCTCAGGAACTATCCTTTCAAAGGAGCTCTAATATGATTGGATCAGTCTGTGGAGAAAACTTCTGCCCCAGGGCACTGTTGAAAGCAATAGAGTAACAATCAAATGACAACTAACAGCACTTAACAGCGGAGTGTGGCCAGGAAAAGACAAAGACAGCCCTGCCAAAACCACTGCCATGCAAAGGTGACTGCAGGCATATCCAAGGCTGCACCCTCTGAGAAGCAACATCAGAGGCTTCACATTGTAAGGAGGTGGTGGGAACAGACCACTGAAATAATCTTTCTAGTCACCAAACAAATAAACAAGTAAATAATAAGCCTCAGAGGAGTTGGGAGTTGTAGCCAGAGTTGCTACAGTATACTATCAAAAAATCCACTAACAACATATATATTGTGCATGTATGTATATGTGTGTATATGCGTGCATGCTAAGTTGCTTCAGTTGTGCCCGACTCTTTGCAACCCCATGGACCATAGCCCGCCAGGCTCCTCCGTCCATGGGATTCTCCAGGCAAGAATACTGGAGTGTGTTGCTGTGCCTTCCTCCAAGGGATCTTATCAACCCAGGGTTTGAACCCACATTTCTTATGTCTCCTACATTGGCAGGCAGGTTCTTTCCCACTAGCACTACCTGAGGACCCCATACATATATAGATATGTCTCTCTTTCTCCCCCACCCCATATACATATATGGCATGCAAAATAAGTGTGACCCATACACCAGGAAAAAAGCACACAACACAAATTGTGAGAGCAACCAAATTTCAAACTTAACAGAAAAAGGCTTCAAAGTAACCACTATAAATATGTTCAAAGACAAAAGGAAACCATAAGTAAAGAAGTAAGGGAATGTGTGATGACAATGTCACATTAAATAAGGAATATTAACAGATAGAAATTACAAAAAAGAACCAAAGGGGTGCTGTGGAGTTGAAAAATACAATAACTAAAATGAAGATTTCAGAAGAAGAGCTCAACAGCAGCTCTGAACCAGCAAAGACAGAAGTAGCAAATCTGATGATGGACTAAAAGAGACTATTACACAATCCAAAAAGACAGACGGGAAAAAAGGATGAGAAAAATGAACAGTTTCAGAGGAATGTGGAATACCACTTTGCTCACATGCATAATGGAAGGATCAAAACGTGAGGATGGGGAGTTCCCTGGTGGCCTAGTGGTTAGGATTCTGAGCTTTCACTGCTGTGACCTGAGTTCAATCCCTGATCAGGAAAATGAGATCCTGAAAGCCACAGAACATGGCCAAAAGAAAAAGGAGAGGATGAAGAGAAAGCAGCAGGGGAAAAAATTAGGGTTTTTCCATAGCACAGGAAAACCAAACAAACTTTTTGGCCAACCCAATACAAAAAAAATAACACCTGAGAATTTCCCAAGTTTATTGAAAAGCATTAATCTAGTCATCCAGAAAGTTCAACAAACTTCTAAGAGAATAGGATAAATGCAAAGAGATTCACAAACAGACACATCATAGAAAATGTTAAAAGCCAAAGGCAAAGAGAAAATCTTAAAAGCAGCAGAAAAAAAAAAAAATCATTACACATCAAGGAAGTTAAATAAAATCAACAACCTACTTCTCATCAAAAACAATAGATGCCATATATCCATAGAAAAAACATGGTCCAAAAGGATAGATGTACCCCAATGTTCACTGCAGCACTGTTTACAATAGTCAATACATGTTAACAACCTAAATGTCCACTGACAGAGAAATGGATAAAAAAGATGTGGTACATATATAAATAGAATATTACTCAGTCATTAAAAAGAATGAAATAATAATTCATATGTAGCAAGATGGATGGACTTATCGATAGTGATACGGAGTGAAGTAAATCAGACAGAGGAGAAATACTGTATTACATCCCTTATATGCAGAATATAAAAAGAAATAATACAAATGAACTTATTTATGAAACAGATTCACAGACTTAGAGAACAAATTTATGATTCCCAGGGGGGAAGGGTAAGGGTAAGGGATAGTTAGGGAGTTAGGGATGGACAGGTACACTCTGCTATATTTAAAATGGATAACCAACAAGGACCTACTGTATAGCACAAGGAGTTCTGCTCAATGTTATGTGGCAGCCTGGATGAGAGGGGAGTTTGGGAGAGACTAGATATATATATGTGTATGGCTGAGTCCTTTTGCTGTCCACCTGCAATGATCACAACATTGCTAATCAGTTATACTCCAATACAAAATTTAAAAAAAAATTAATGCTAGAAGGCAGTGGGATTGCAAGTTTTAAGTGCTGAGAGAAAAAACTGTGAACCAAGAACCCTGCATTCAGCACAACTATCTTTTAAGAGCAAAGGCATAATAAAGAAAAACAAACACTGAAAAATTCATTGCTAGATGACATACCTTATAAAAAGCCTTAAAGGAAATTCTTAAGGTAAGTAAGGGATGCCAGATAGTAATTTGAATCCACATTTAAAAAAAAGATTTTTTAAAATAGATTCATTCATTCATTTAATATATATTGAGCAGGCACTATTAATATATAATGAGCAGCACTGAGCCAGGCACTGTTCTAGGTACCAGGGACTCAGCAGTAAACAAAACAGTTCCTTTGCCCTTTTGGATTAAATGATACAATTCAGAAGGGGATTACAACAAGCAAACAAATAAAAAAAGTCTAATGTATAATGTTATATAAAAAAAGTGTGTATATATATGTATAACATATATAAAAAAGTATAACAATGACCAAGGTGTCAGAAATGGGGTATACTTGCAGATTTCGTTATTAAGTAGCATAGTCTGAGAAAGACCTCACTAATAAGAAGAATGAGAAAACACAGAATATTTGGAAACATGAGGAACTTATCAAAGAGGATACCTGGGGGAAGACTATTCCAGACAGAGGTAAGAGCTAGAACCAAGGCCCTAAGATGGGGGGTTGGGGTAAGGGGAGGGGGGAGGAATGTTTGAGAAACAGCATGGAGTGTGACCGGAGTAAAAAACTAAGAAAGTGAAAGTGAAGTCGCTCAGTCATGTCCAACTGTTTGAGACCCCATGGACTGTAGCCTACAACGTTCTTCTGTCCGTGGGATTTTCCAGGCAAGAGTACTGGAGTGGGTTGCCATTTCCTTCGCCAGAGGATCTTCCCAACCCAGGGATCGAACCAGGGTCTCCCACATTGTAGGCAGATGCTTTACCATCTGAGCCACCAGGGAAGTTCATGCTTAACAAAATAATAATAATAATAATAAGGGAGATATATAAAGAGGAGGAGATCCTAATGATAAGTGGGAGTCAAGTCACATAGGACCTTGCTGACTCTTGTGTTAACTTTGGCTTTCACACTAAAGGAGAAACAAGGCTATAACAGTGTTTTGAGCAGAGGAGTGAAATGATCTTGTTTACATTTTTTTAAAGCTCTCTGGCTGCTACACTGAGAATAGATTACAGACATGGTGATTTGTTAAGAGGCTGTTGCATCTCAGTGCCTGCAGGGGAGTAGTGGTGAGAAATGAATAAATTTTGGACACATTCTGAAGGTAGAACCCACTGGATTTATCAATGGATACAGTGCATGAGAGGAATTAATGGATGATTCATAATATTTTTTGGCCCAGGCAATGGAAACAATGGAGTTGCCTTCAACTGAGATGATGAAGTTGGGGAAAGAGCAGGTTTTGGATGAGGTGATATTTAGAACCTAGTTTGGGTCATGGCAAGCTTCAGATGCCTTTAAAATTCTTAGAAGGAAAAATCAGGGTAAATCACCATGATCTTGGATTTGGCAATGGATTCTTAGATATGACATCAAAAGCACACACAATTACAAAAAAAAAATTAAACTGGACTTCACTGAAGTTTAAAATTTTTGTGCCTCAAAAGACACTATCACGAAAGTGAACAGTTAACCTTAGAACGGGGTAAATATTTGCAGATGATGTACCTCATAAGGGATAAGGGACTTGTATCTAGAATGTAAAAAGAATTTTTACAACTCAATAATAAAAAGACAAATAGCCCAATTAAAAACTGGGAAAAGGATATGAATAAAACACGGATGGACCTGAAGATTATCATATTCAATACTGAATGAAGTTAAGTCATACAGAGAAAGACAAATAGCATATGATAACATTTATATGCACAATCTAAAAAAAATTATACAAATGAAGTTATTAACAAAACAGAAACAGACTCACAGACTTAGAGAATGAACTTACAGTTACCAGGTGAGAAGGCTTGGTGGGGGATAGATTGGGAGTTTGGGACTGGCATGCAGACACTGCTGTATTTAAAATAGATAACCAACAAGGACCTATAGTATAGCATAAGAAACTCTGCTCAATATTATGTAATAACCTAAATAAGAAAAGAATTTGAAAAACAATAGACATATGTATATGTTTAACTCAGTTTGCTGTATACCTGAAACTAACACAAAATTTTTAATCAACTATGCCCAATATGAAATAAATTTTTTTTAATTTCTCAAAAGAAGATATACAAATATCAATAAGCATATGAAAAAATGTTTGGAAAAATTAATCACCAAAGGAACGCAAATCAAAACCATAATGAGATATTATTTCACATCCAGTATGATAGTTATAATTTTAAAAATCAGATAAAAACAAGTGTTAGTGAGGATATGGAGAAATTAGAACCCTCATGCACTGCTGACATGAATGTAACAATATTCAGTGACACTCTGGAAAAAGTCTGGTAGTTCCTCAAAGGGTAAACATAGAATTACTATATGACCTAGACCCAGCAATTCCACTCCTAAGTATACATTCAAGAGAAATAAAAACATCTGTCCACTGGGAATCCCCTGCTAGTCCAGTGGTAAGGACTATGTGCTTTCACTGTCACGGCCTGGGTTCTATCCCTGTGTGGGGAACTAAGATCCCAGAAGTTGTAAGGCATGGCCAAAATAACAATAATACAAAACTTTTTTAAAATTTTAAATAAAAAAATAAAATAAAAGTAAAAATCTGTCCACAAAAAACTATACCATGGCAGAACTATTCATAATAGTCAAAAGGTAGAAACTACTCAAGTGTCCATCAACTGATGAGTGAATAGCAAAATGTAGCATGTCCATACAATAGAATATTATTTAGCCATAAAAAGGAATGAAATTCTGATATATGCTACAACATGGATGAACCTGGAAAACACTATATTAAGTGAAATAAGCCAGTCACAAAGAACCACATATTACATGACTCAAATATGAAATGTCTAGAATAAGCAAATCTTCAGAGACAGAAAATACATTAAGATTAGGGGACTAGGAGGCAGGAGGACAATAGCCAACGTGTACTAGTTTTCTCTTTGAGGTGACAAAAATGTTCAAAAATGGACTCTGGTGATAGTTGCATATATCTGTGAATATATTCTGACTCTTTGCAATCCCATGGACTGTAGCCTACAACACTCCTCTGTCCATGGGATTTTCCAGGCAAGAGTACTGAGTGGGTTGCCATTTCCTTCTCCAGAGGATCTTCCCAACCCAGGGATCGAACCTGGGTCTCCCACATTGTAGGCAAATGCTTTACCATCTGAGCCACCAGGGAAGTCCATAAATAACCATTAAATTGTATATTTTAAATGAGTACAGTATGTGAATTATATCCCAATAAAGCTGATTTTTTAAAATGGTAGATTCAACCAGGGGCCAGGCAAACTTTTTTGTAAAGGATCAGACAATAAATATTTTAGACTTGGTGAGTCATACAGTCTCAGTTACAACTACTCAACTCTTCTCTTCTGTGAAAGTAGCCAGGGACAAGATGTAAATGAGTAAGAGTGGTTCTATGCCAATGAATCTTTACTTATGGACACCGAAATCTGAATTTCATATAGATTTCACATGTCATCAGAGAAGGCAATGGCACCCCACTCCAGTACTCTTGCCTGGAAAATCCCATGGACGGAGGAGCCTGGTGGGCTGCAGTCCCTGGAGTCGCGAAGAGTCGGACACAACTGAGCGACTTCACTTTCACTTTTCACTTTCATGCATTGGAGAAGGAAATGGCAACCCACTCCAGTGTTCTTGCCTGGAGAATCCCAGGGACAGAGGAGCCTGGTGAGCTGCCATCTATGGGGTCGCACAGAGTCGGACATGACTGAAGCGACTTAGCAGCAGCAGCAGTCACATGTCATAAAATTCTTCCATGGGTGTTTTTCCCCAACTATTCAAAAAAATGTAAAAGCTAGTCTTAGTTTGCAAATGTTATAAAAACCAGGAAGGGGGTCATAGAGATGCCTCTGGACTAAATGCACCTAGTTCTCCCTCCATTATGGCTTCAAGTACTAAGGAAATTTCTCTCCCTTAACAATCCCCATGAATAAGAGTCAATTTTTATTTCCTTTTCAGTTTTCTCCCCACAGCACTACCACCCCTATGCATGGTTTTCCAAGACCCTGGGAAATACAAACCCAGCCAAGCACTCAACAGCAGGAAAACCTCCTGGACCCCATTTCCAAAATAGAACACCAATTTATACCAACTTGGTAAGAGTTTAGGGCTCACCATGTGTTCCTTATAATGGCCAATCACCATTGGGCAGTGAGTAGGTAGAGGAAAAGGCTTGGGAACAGAGAATTTAAAAGGGTAAGGCAAACTCATGTCCCCTTTTTAAGAACGCTCTGGCTCTTAATTCTAAGAGCCAGAATTAGAATTAAGCTTACATTTTTTAGAATGTAAGCTTATGTGTCAATGAGCAATATTAAAAAAAGAAATCCTTAAGAACAAAATCTCATATTAGAGCATTATGGTACCACAAGAGAAGGCAGAAGGGAGGAGTAAACACAGGAAGCCTCTATTAAGAGGCATTTGTTTATTCATTTGCCCAACCAGCATTTACTGAGCAGTGACCACGTGTCATGTCCTATGCTGGGATCTGAGGACACAGGGATTAATCCTGCTGAAAAGCACCTGGATGAGTCAGATATATGGCGGAAAGTCAGTCCTTGAAGGCAAGAACTACTGTCCTATGTGGAGGAAAGGGCTATGGTTCAATCCCAGAGAAACACCTCTCCAATCCTCTTAACCCCACACTGCCTGAGACCTCACAGTTCTCCACTGAACTAACCAGGGAGCTTGCTCACCACCCAGAGGTATCAGAAGGCTTGTGAAGGGACACATGGGAAAAAAATCTCACAGATACAGACTCGAATCCCATCGGAACCACTTACTCACCACATCACTTTAAGCCTGAAAAATGTAGATGACCTCACAGTTACAATGGGGAGACAATGAGATCATGGAAGGCGCAGTCCCTCACACTTCCTATATGTAGAAGGTGCTTCATGAATGTTTGACTATTCTGAAGCTGGGTCGCTTGGCTCATACTGTGAGAAATGATGTAATCTGGGTGAACCAGCACTCAGCCTCTGAGTTCCAGCAACTTCTAATCTCAGCCTTTCCTCCTCGAGATGCGGGACTGCTAGGTGACAAAGGGCCTAGTTCTCACCAGTCATGCCATGTTGCTGAGGCGCATGCCTACCTGACCTACACCTGCAAGGGCCTGATGCTGCTGGGCACTGAGGGAGAAGAGGACAAAGCTGGGCAATAACTACCACTACTGAAATGTTCACACTGCATTACAGTTTACAGATGCTTCTTTACATCCATTATCTTATTTGAGCCTTATGCCAGCAATCAAAGGGATGTATTGATATTACTAGTATCACTATCTTGTAGATGAAGAGACTCTTCGCTAGACACCTTCCTTCTTGAAGGAAGTGTCCCTTTTTTTTTTTGCCTCCTGCCTTTACTCACAAAGTTCTTCTTTCCTGGAATGCTCCTCCTCCTTTCTTCATTGGTAAACCCTGCTCTCCTGTAAAAGACCAAGTTCCAGTTTTACCTGCTCAGCAAGGCCTGCTCCTGACAAACCTTCAGTCAGAATTAGAGCCATCTCTGTTTAAAATCCTTCAAGCTCATCATCTTTGGGATGAAATCCAACTTTCTCAGTATGGCTAGAATCTGGCTGGCTCATGCCTGCATCTCCAACCACATTTTCAGCCTCTCCCTCCCTGCTCCACCATTACTTTCTATGCTCACAGTACAAGAACCACTGAGTCACAGATCCCTAAGGACATCATACTCATTCCTTCACTTGCTATATACCCTTCTCATCCCCAGGTTAACTCCTATTCATCTCAGGCATCATCTCTTCTGAGTCATCTTTCCTGGCATCCTAGAATGGGTTAAATTCCCTATTCTGTGTTTACAGATCATGCAGTGCTCCATCTCTCACCACAATACCTACTAGGATTGAACACACAGTCTTTCTGCCTCACTAATATGTGAGCTCTCTGCAGGTAGAAAATTCGTCTTCCTCATTAGTCTTTGCATACTCAGCATCCAGCACAGAGCAGACAGTAAATATGTCTAGAGAAGGAAGACAGAAAAAAAGGGTGGGGAACACAAGAACAAATAAAGGGGGTGGTGGCGATCCTGGGTCCTCACGTCAATGAGACACTGCACTGGCAACCAGTTGTTTCTAATGCAATTAGGTACACTGAATGTGATGCACACGTCGATACAGACATGCACAGAGAGGCTGGCATCAACACAAACACCAATCAGGTATGAACACAAGCAGGACCTTGGAAGCCAGTGGCCAATTCCTCCGTAGACAGGAAGATCCAGAAGCTTACTTAATACCTGAAACAGAACTTTTCTCTCTTCTGGCTTGACCATTTTGGGCCGTAGACTACCCTTGCATTCTACTACCACATTATAGGGCCCAGATCCTGCCTGGACTAACAGCATCTTTGGGTCCCTGATTATACTTCTGGCTCTGTGTTTACCAGGTCCTGCACACTGTACTACACCCTCACCTTTCTCTCCTAATCTTTTGCTTCATCTTTGACCTGGTTTATGTGTCTTCTCTCAGCTCCTTCCTTGGCTCAGTGTTCCCTCCCTCCTCCACTTCTTATGCACACCACCAGGGAAGCCTTCATATGCACACAGATAACACCTAAATACAAAAAGACACATACAAATACAGAAAGGCAGAAAATGATGTATACACACACACAATGGCACAGACAGACATATACACATATATAGACACACACAGAGAAGCCTTACAACTAACCCCTGCCATTAATAGGACTGCCATCCAGAACAGACAAAGCAGACTCACCAACAAAGACGGAAGGAAGGAAAACAACAGTCTGCTTGGTGAGAAAGAATTTCCCTATCTATCAAAGCAAACCACCGTCTGGGTTTTCCTGGAAACATGAGCGAAGCCATCTGGGGGAGCTGCTGCTTCACCCTGTATCTGGCTAAGGAGCTGGGACAGATTGCAAACGATGCCTACTCCCTCGGATGTGTAGCTCAGCTTGTCTAGCAACAGCTACCCTTCCCTGAGTGCTGGCTGACAATGTGTCTTCTGCTACACCAGCACATGTTAGATTACCTCACCCCTATTCCTCTTGAAATTCCCACAGTCTCCTGTGCACGCCACCATTACAGCCCTGAAGATGTGATGTTGTCATTGCCAGTTTACATAACTGCCTCTCTCATTAGCCTAAGGGCTTAAGAATGGCAAAGGGTATCTTATTTCCATCTCTATTCTATTCTACAGATGAGGCAAGTGAGCCTCCAAATTACTTGGTCATACAGCTAGTACACTGGCAAGCTTGCATTTGAACTCAGGTCAGACTCCAAAGTTCATGTTTAGGCTTTTTAAAAGTCAATTTCCAAATATTTTAAGAAACCCACAAAAACACCATGAAGCCCTCATAAAAGTTAGAGCAAGGCCACAGAGTTTGGACTCAATGGGGTTGCAGCCCGGAAGCTGACTGTGAGCCAGCCCTGGTAAGTGAATGCTACAGCCATCCATTAAGTAGGTATTTACAAGGAAAATGAGGATAGGTCCTTTCCCTAGCCGAAAGAGCAGGTTTCACCTGACGAACGATACCATTCACTTATTCATCATCCCTGTTCTGTCGAAAGGGCCCAAGCAGACTTCAGTTTGTGCTCTGTCCAAATTAAGGGCAGGGGTCAGCATGTTCCACAAGGCAGGAGATAAGATGGCGACTGCACCAGGAGATAGGCAGGGAGCTAGAAGGCAAAAAACCCATGGGGTGCCTCCATACTGTAACAGTCCTTTAGATCAAAGAAGAAGAATTGCAGCAACAGAAAGGTATACATCAAAACTTATGCTGAGGTTATTTGAATAATTGTGTGTAATTATTTTCTTCTGCCCTACTTTACATGTAGTAAACTTAAAAAAAAAAAACAAAACCTTCCGGCTGTCAAAATTGTTCCAAGAGGAAGCAAGGAAAATCCATGTTCAGGACTGGGTCCAGGGGAGAACTCTGCTTCTGACAGGCAGCATGGTAGCAGCAGTAGAAATTAGAGGAAGGCCCTGAGCACGAGGCAGACCCAGGAAAAATAAAACTGGGGATAATAGCCAGCTGCCTTTGACATCTCCCCTTATGGAGTTCCATATGATAAGGGGCTAGAATTTGATTCGGGTCCCTGGTCTGTGGGTGAGAGGGAATTATTACTAGGGTTCTCCTTTAGCTTCCCTAGAACAACTACCAAAAAAGAGAAATGAAGGGACAGAGGGCGAGACGAAGAGGGAAAGGAATTCTCCCAAAGGCTCTTCAGTCTGGTGTCCTCAAAGCCATCTACACCTGCCTAGAAACAGAGGCAACTTAACTGTCGGCTAGCTAACCAGGGATCTCTGCTTCCAGAAACCATGGTAATTTGGACTTGGAAGCACCTCTGCATATCTGTCAAAGTAAGGAGAGGGAGAAATAAAGATAGAAGTCAACAGAGTTTTCAATGTGTTTTTTAATAGAGCCCTAGGGATTCTTATGGGTTGGGCTACAGAAAGGCAAGTAGGAGGTGACCACTACTCCAACCAAAATAGTGACACTTTTACTTTTTTAACATCTTCACTGAGTTATAATTCACTACCAACTTAGTATACAACTGAAGGGTTTTTAGTAAAATCACAGAGGTGTACAACCACAAGTCTGAAATACTCTCATCAGCCTGAGGCAGATCTGAGTTGCAATAACCCCAAAAAATGGATTACTATGAGCTACTTCAGTCTCAGTTTCCTTACCGGTTATATGGAAAAATTACTATCTACCCCACAGTAGAGGTTTCTTGTAAAGATGATGTGAGCAAAGTACCCAGCACCATCACAGGTGTGTAGGAATAGCAAAAGAAGTAGTAATACAACTGCTGCAACTAAACCACAGGCTGGGGACTCTTTATACACAAGTTCATTTCATCTTTGCCATAATTTTACAAGGTAAGGATTACTATCCCCATTTGACAGCTAGGAAACGTAAGCTTACAGAGAACTTTCCAAGGTCACCAACTATTAATTGGTGAAAGTACACCTAAAACCCTAATTTTTCTTGCTCCAATGCCTGTGCATTTCTTTGCTCAGTCACACAGCCTTTTAGCGGTCTCAGTATCTTCCTTTCTTAAACAATACGCCTCTTGTATGTCTTTCTCTAAGTCTTTCCTAATGCTTTGACTATAGTGATTTTACCTCCATTCAGATTCTGTATGTGATTCACAGAACAGAGCTGAAGGGCAAAGAAGGGGTCACAAACATGTCTGGAGTCCAGACCCTAGCAACTCCTAGACACAGCCCACCATTGACTTAGCTGCTATCCTGGCCAGGAACTCACAAGTCAGAAGCACCCTGTCCCCCATATCATTGACCAGCTAACTCTATACTCTCACTCTGCCCCAGAGAAACAATTTAAGGAGCACACAGCAATAAGATAGGATCTTTGCTTTCAAATTAAAAAACACATAACTCATCACTTTTGTGTGTAAGACCCTGTGACAAGCACTGTGGGAGAAGCAGTGATGGATGAGACCTGGTTCCTGTTATTGGAGGCACTCACAATCTGGAAGGACAGACAGATGAATCCAACTAATTTCAATATGGAGCAGAGCAATATGCCAGATGAGGGCTTCACGCCCAGTACTCTGGAGCATGGGAGAGGAAGGATTACTTCCCAGTGTAGGGGAACAAATAGGATTTCTTGGAGGAAACATTAAATCTAGGGCCAGTAGTTCTCTACTGGGAGAAATTCTATCCCCAGGACAACTGACAGGTGCCCAGTTGCTCAGTGGCGTCTGCATAGACTGCAGCCCACCAGGCTTCTCTGTCCATGGAAAATTTCCAGGCAAGAATACTGGAGCAGGTTGCCATTTCCTCCTCCAGGGGATCTTTCCAACCCAGAGATTGAACCCTCGTCTCCTACACTGGCAGGCAGATTCTTTACCACTGCACCACCTGAGAAGCCAATTGACAACTGGTGATAAAAAGTTTGGAGTTATCACAGTTTGGTGGGGTTGGGAACATGGTGGCTGCTAGTAGTGGCCAGTGTGTAGGGATGGTGCTAAATATCCTACAATCTGGCCCAAAATGTCAATAATGCTTGCAGCTGAAAAATCCTGATCTAGGCCTTGGTGGACAAGTAGAATTCTCACAGGCAAAATTGGGAGACAGAGTGATGCCCAGATGAGGATTTATCCGGAGCAAAGGCATAGCGATACTAGGAGCATGTTTGAGATGGCTGCAGCATAGAGTAAGAGAGAGCAGGGTAACAAGGACTAGTCAGGTGAGCTAAAGTCAGACTGCAGGAGCACTGATAGGCAGGTCAGAACTTAGTTTAGTAAGTGAAGGTAGGCCACTCTCTTATCATTTCATCATCTCTATACAGAGTTAATAAAACCTAGCTCTTAGAGTGGTTGAGAAGTAAATGAAACTGTATATGTACTCAGCCGGCAGAGGACTTGGTACATTCTATGAGTGCTCCTTTTCCACCATTATCCCTTCACAAGGTAGACTACGGTTCAGAGCTGTGCTCTAGAAATTCCAGTAGTAGTACAAAAAGGCAAACTTTTTGGCAATAATACAATCAAAATTATCAGGGTACAAAGCAAGTCATTCTAATAAAGTGCTAAATGAGCGATGGAGACTGCACTGCAGGAGTTAATACTGAGATGACAGAGATCAGAGGGGTGAGAAAGTCAGGGAAGGTTAACGAAAAGTGAGCCAGGGGTATTCCAGAGGACAATCTAAGACTGATACAGACAGAACCAGGAAGGGATGTGAGAACTTAATTCCCAGAAAGGAGAACTATCTGAGCAAAGAAAGACACCTGGAATAAACACGGAATGACTATGAAAAGACAAGTGTCAGATCAGAGTGGTAGGAGATGTGTCTAATGCTGGGAAATTCCCTGGCGGTCCAGTGGTTAGGACTTGGTGCTGTCATTGCCATGGCCTGGCTTCAATCACTGGTGAGGGAACTAAGATCCTGCAAGTTGGCAGTACAGCCAAAGGGAAAAAAAAAAAGGCTAAGGCCAGATTTGAAGGGATGGAGTGCCAGGCACAGGAAGTTGGATGGAAAAATAAAAGGAAACTCAAATGAAACTTTGGAAGATCACTCACAGCATGGACATATGCTGGTGGAGGAGAAACTAGAAGCGAGGGAATACTGAGAAGAGTCCACAGCTACCCAGATACAAAGAACTGAGGTCCCAAGCCTGAGGAGGTAGAATAACAATTATTATTAGTCATGATGATAACTTATGAGCATAATGCAGCCATTTATCTTCATCCAAATTAGCGCATGCTGGCCACAGCACTGGCTCTGTGTGAGAAGCACACAGGGCCCTATGGACCACTGCCCCTCCAGTTCATTCCTACTGATCCTCTGGCTATCTGCAAGTGGAACTGCCAGCTGCCCCTCTTAGGGTTTAGTTTGCCCAGGCCTGGTTCCACCTGGGGCCAGAGTCCATTCTTCCCCAAGTCTCACAGCCTCCAAGGACCTAGCATGCCTCTTGATGGAATAATTTAAAACAGGTAAGAAGCAAGTCAACTTTCATCCTGCTGAAGTCAAGGAGATCTGATGACCCTACCACAACACAGCCTTGTTCAAAATCCTCTACCCTTCCAGATAGGTAGGAGGAAATTATAAGTTCTCACCTGCTGCTTTTGATGCTGCTAAGTCGCTTCAGTCGTGTCCGACTCTGTGAGACCCCATAGACAGCAGCCCACCAGGCTCCCCCGTCCCTGGGATTCTCCAGGCAAGAATACTGGAGTGGGTTGCCATTTCCTTCTCCAATGCATGAAAGTGAAAAGTGAAAGTGAAGTCGCTCAGTCATGTCCAACTCTTAGCGACCCCATGGACTGCAGCCTACCAGGCTCCTCCGTCCATGGGATTTTCCAGGCAAGAGTACTGGAGTGGGGTGCCATTGCCTTCTCCGAGTTCTCACCTAGACCTTTTCAAAAAATAAAGGCATAGGCAGGAGGCTGAGTGAGCTGATAGAGAAACTGTGCCCCTAGAAACATGTGTCCCTGCTCTATCATTCCCCATTTCCCTTAACATCAGCCACTTGGATGAACTATCTCCTGCAGCGGCCTGGCTCTTGGCATGTAGGCCAAGCTGCTGAGGGTGGCTCCCAGAGTTGAATGCACTGGTGCCCTGGGATGATGAGGGAACTGATTTGGTATTCTTGTGATAGAGGCTAGCCCTCACTATCTGTATCATCATGCTGAGGGAGGGATAAAACATGAATTTGGAACCTATCATATGCCAGCCTTTGTGCTTGGTGCTTTGCATACATTAACTTCTTACAACCACCATGCAGAGAGTCGCCCTCCTCAAATACTAATAGCTGAATAACTGAGGCTCAAAGAGAAGTGATTTGCCTATTGTCACATAGCCAGTAAGAAGCTAGTAAGAAGTTCAAAACCAAATTTTGAACACAGGCCTATCTATATCAAAATGCATGCTCTTTCTGAAGATAACAACAAAAACTCATGGAGACTCTTCTATAAGCCAGGCATTGCACTAAGTGTTTTATATGCACTATTTCTTTTTTAATCTTTATTTATTTGGCTGTGCCAGGTCTTAGTTGCGGCACACAGGATCTTTGATCTTTCTTGCAGCATGAGGGCTCTTTGGGTGCAGCATGTGGGACCTAGTTCCCTGACCAGCAATCAAACCTGGGCCCCCTGCATTGGGAGCATGCAGTCTAGCCACTGGATCACCAGGGAAGTCCTTATGTGCATTATTTCATTTAATCTTCACAATAACTTCATGAAGTGCCTAATATTATCGCTCCACTTCTAATGAGGAAACTGATGCTCAAAAAGATTAAATAACTTCTCAAAGTTTCCACAGCTGGTAAAGGGAGAGCCAGATTTAAACCTAAGTCTGTGACTCTGCAGCACAAGCTCTTAACCCTATGCTATATTCTATAGCAGACACAACAGGCACTAACGGAAGCTTAAGTATATTTTGCAACTTCCCAGTTCAGTTCAGTCACTCAGTCATGTCGAACTCTTTGAGACCCCATGGACTGCAGCACGCCAAGCTTCCCTGTCCTTCACCAACTCCCAGAGCTTGCTCAAACTCATGTCCATCAAGTCGGCAATGCCATCCAACCATTTCATCCTCTGTCATCCCCTTCTCCCACCTTCAATCTTTCCCTGCATCAGCGTCTTTTCCAGTGAGTCAGTTCTTCGAATCAGGTGGCCAAAGTATTGGAGCTTCAGTTTCATTATCAGCCCTCCCAATGAATATTCAGGACTGATTTCCTTTAGGATTGACTGGATTGATCTCTCTGCAGTCCAAGGGACTCTCGAGTCTTCTTCAACACCACAGTTCAAAAGCATCAATTCTTCATCACTCAGCTTTCTTTATGGTCCAACTTGCACATCCATACATGACTACTGGAACAAACCATAGCTTTGACTATATGGACCTCTGTCAACAAACCAATGTCTCTGCTTTTTAATATGCTGTCTAGATTGGTCATAGTTTTTCTTCTAAGGAGCAATAGTCTTTTAATTTCATGGCTACAGTCACCATCTGCAGTGATTTTGGAGCCCAAGAAAATAAAGTCTCTCACTGTTTCCATTGTTTCCCCATCTATTTGCCATGAAGTGATGGGACCAGATGCCATGATCTTACTTTTCTGAATGCTGAGTTTTTGGTTTTTTTTTTGAATGCTGAGTTTTAAACCAGCTTTTTCACTCTCCTCTTTCACTTTCATCAAGAGACTCTTTAGTTCCTCTTCACTTTCTGCCATAAGGGTGGTGTCATCAGCATATCTGAGGGTATTGATATTTCTCCTGGCAATCTTGATTTCAGCTTGTGTTTCATCCAGCCTGGTATTTCGTATGATGTACTCTGCATATAAGTTAAATAAGCAAGGTGACAGTATACAGCCTTGATGTACTCCTTTCCCAATTTGGAACCAGTCTGTTGTTCCATGTCTGGTTCTAACTGTTGCTTCTTGAACTGCATACAGGTTTCTCAGAAGGCAGGTAAGGTGGTCTGGTATTCCCATCCAGTTTGTCATGATCCACACAGTCAGGCTTTAGCGTAGTCAATGAAGTAGAAGTAGATGTGTTTCTGGAATTCTCTTGCTTTTTCTATGATTCAACAGATGCTGGCAATTTGCTCTCTGGTTCCTCTGCCTTTTCTAAATCCAGCTTGAACATCTGGAATTTCTTGGTTCACGTACTGTTGAAGCCTAGGTTGGAGAATTTTCAGCATTACTTTGCCTGTGTGTGAGATGAGTGTAATTGTGCAGTGGTTTGAACATTCTTTGGCATTGTCTTTCTTTGGGATTGGAATGAAAACTGACCTTTTCCAGTCCTGTGGCATTACAGCTTCCGAGGCTCATACTAACCTATTCAGCTTCATCCCCCAAAACATGTGATCACACCCTTGTGTAAGACTCCCATCTCAGACTAACAGCATGCTTGCTACAATGATATTAGTCAGTCATTCCACACACGAACATTAAAATACAAGTGTCAGATGTAGGTAGCTTTCCTGGAAATATAGAAGAAAACAGAACAGCAGCAATAAGTAGCATTCACTGAGCTTGAATTGTGTGTCATTGCTATGCTAGGAACACTTTTCTTAATTAACATATGATGAAATTAACTGTAGTGGAGGGGGGCAGAATATCTTCTTATGAGTTTTAGTACATATGTAAATTCTTATAACTGCCCCACAACCCAGACACAGGACAGTTCTATTATCAAAAAAATTCCCTCATGCTGTCCCCTCATAATCAAACCCACCCCATATCCCTTATCCCAGGTAACCACTGATCTGGCCTCCATTCCTATAGTTTCTCAGAAAGTCATTAGATGTTATCATATATTAATAGTATGTAACTATTTGAGATGGCTTCCTTCCCTCAGCATAATGCCTTTGAGATTCCTCCATGCTGTGTGCATCAGCAGCTCACTTCTTCTATTGCTAAGTAGTTTCCCAAAGTTTGTTTTCTCCATTTACATATTGAAGGACATCTGATTTGTGTCCAATTTCTGGTGATAATGAGTAAAACTGCTAAAACATTTGTGTAGAGGTTTTAGTACAAATATAAATTTTCATTTATCTCCGGGGTAAATACCTAGAAGTAGAAATGCTGAGACACGTATTAAATCATGTTGTTTAGCTTTATAAAAACCTCTGTAAGAGTTCAAGTGACTCTTCCTCATCACAGGGTACTTGGTGTTGACCGCTTTTTAATTTGAGCCATTCAAAGAGGTGTGGAATGATATCTCATTGTGGTTTTAATTTGTACTTCCCTTAGTAGCTAACAATATTGAGTATTTTTTCATATGCTTGTTTATCATCCATATGACAATAAGAATTGTTTAATGGCTCAACAAATGTCCTTTATTTTCTATGTAGGTGCCACAGAAGAAAATAAAACTGCCCTCAAACTGTCTGGTCCAGTCAAGGGGCCAGTGTTTTTTGTTTTTTTTTTTCCAAGCACCAGGCGAGCCATGCTGAGCGCCTGCGCCGCCACACACTCCAG
>NW_011494856.1:295093-308278 GCF_000754665.1 Bison bison bison
GCCGCCAGTGTTTTTAGGAAGGCTCTTGTCTACACACCTCAGACTGTCAGGACAGGCTGAAATGCCATACTATGGCTGCAAATCCTTTGTCCAAAGGCAGTGTCTCCACCAGAGGTTTCAGTAGAACACAGGTCATGAATTCCCACCCTGCCAGCCTGCAAGAACTCCCTATCAGCTTTACAAAGAGGACACCAGTGTCAATAATGCCATCTTGCTCATCTGAAGGGCCCTCAATCCTTGGCTGCCTAGGACAAAAGCAAGCAACAATAGCACTTGAGAAGCCAAACTGGCTTCCTCCACACAAATGACTACATATTTTCTGTAAAATGGTGGCTGAATCTCAGTGTACTATAAGTCTAACTTCATAGCTCATAGCAGAGATAGAACAATTAGAAATGAGAATGAATCAAAGAAGAGACAGGAAACTATAAAAAGAAATCACAACAATGCACACGGGAATGCGGGCACTAGGCTAACAGTGCAAGAGGCTGTGCAGGCCTGCTCTGAACGATCCAAAGAAAGTTAAGACTGTTCACAATAGTCTGTAAGACGGAAACCTGGCCTCAAGAATGGCTAAAATTTTTAAATATCTAGAAATCGGGTTATAGTTCAGTTATCTGAAAAACTTACTGATATGAGGCTGAATAAATGAGGCCTGAATACAGTATCCTCGCAGACTGCTACTAGGCTCCTTGGGTAATCAGCAGTTCTGTTAAATGGGTCATAAAAACCTCAGGTCCTTGATCACTAGCACAACCAGGGTTTCATCTCTGCTGTCTCGGAGTCCATAATCCAATGTACCAAGCTCTGACCTGTCTACCCAATGGGTCTAGTTAGATCCTGAACTCCATATATGTTGAGACTATCTTAAACACATAGACTTTGCTACCACGACTATATGTTTCAAAAAGAAAGTAGCCTGTAACTGATCATGAGAAACCCAGACTGGCAGGCCCCTCTGCCCACCAGAGGCCTGACACTGCAGGGAGAGCAGATGAAGAAGCCCAGGCAGGCAGAAGCTCCACTGAAAAAGAACAGCTCACCACTGGCACAGGGAAGAGCAGGGTGACAGCTTTTGTGTTATTTTAGAACAGTTTGTGCTGATGAGCTTTTTGTTGTGGTACATTCCTCTAAAAAGAACATTTTCTTCCTCCTCTCATTGACAAAGTAATTCAGCAGAAAGTGAAAAAAGAAAGAGGAGCAGATGACAAAGATATCCAGGAATTTGTGGATCTTGGAACACATCACCTTCTTGACTGTGATGCCATGCACCTCCCAGTTGGGTGGCCAGGTCCTTGGAGAGACGTCAGGAAACCTCTCAGCCTCTCTCACCACCAGGAACATGGCACTATTCCCAGCACAGACAAATAAAATTTGGGTCCTTTGAAAGCCAGTGACACTTCTAGATGTGACCAAAAGCTCAGATACAGTCATCATGGCTGTTGCCCTTAAAAACCTACAGCTGCCAGATCGTATACGTATCTCAGCCTGGTTGCCTGGGCCCCCTTTCCTCTTCAGGTTTTTGTCCTGTGGTTTTCCACCACAGTCACTCTGTCCCACCAAACCTACCAAAAATGCTTCTTCCTGCCTCCACATCTTTGCTCACGCTCCTTCCTACTGCTCAGGCTGCCCCATCCCTTTCCACTCTATCCCAATTCTACGTTTCCTCTAGGAAGTCTATTTTTCTCCTCTCATTAGACATTATCTAGTTCAACCTGATCAAGGATCCCCTCAGTAGACCAATCAGTGGAGGTTTGTGTTCCACTTGCCGATCTTCAGTGACAGGGAGTTCACGATCTACCTACCAAGGAAGCCTCTACTGTGACGAGATAGAACTGTTAGGTGATTCTTTACTCCAGAAGAATATGCCTATATTTTACTTTCCCCACAGTGTTCCTGGTTCCGCCCTTAGAATAAGAGAGACAATACAGCAGTACTTAACAGCATAGGCTTTAAAATCAGATCTGTGCTCATACTCAGCGTGTCCTTGAACGAAATGCTTAACCTTTCCAAAATTCCAGTCCTTGACGATAATACCAACTTCATAAGGCTGTTAACAAAGTTAAAAGAGTAACTATGCAAAGAGCTTAACACTGTGCCTGGCATAGAGTAAGAATTTCATTGCTAACCATTATCATCTTTTAAGCCTGATTCCTCTACTTCTATTTTATTTGAAGATAGGAATTGTATTATCTGAATCTCTTCTTTTCCAGGTTAAAGTTTCTTCATTAGATTGTAAATTATATAAGGACAGCTGTATCGCTATGTAATTATAGGTATTTACTGTCACATTCGCCACGTCTAGAACAGTGCCTGGCACATATATAATAGATACTTATAGACACTGAATTGTACTGAATGCTCTCCATTTCATGGTTTTCACACCCCTCATCAGTCATGTCACCCCTCCGTACAGGCTTTCACTGCTTCAAGATGTTTCTGACAATGTGAAATCCAGAACTGAATTCAAAATTTAAAAGCGGACTAACCAGCAGGAAGGAGAGACCAGAATTACCTCCTCCCTCAAGATATACACCATATCACTACTAGAGATTGGGCATAATTTGGCAGCTTCACCAAAGTGCTGGCTCAAGTTGAGCCTGAAAACAACTGGAATTTTTCAATCTTCTCACACATGATGACTTTGTACTCTGGGCTCTGTACTCTGGGCTCTTTGTACTCTGTACTTTGTACTCTGTGGAACTGGAGCTGTAGTAATGCCCAAAGGTGAAACAATAACAGGGCTCTTCCATCCAGAGATTCCTCTCACTCTTGCTGTCTGGACCACTCAACTGACTTCTAGCAGTTGCAACCTGGAATTCAGAACGACCTTTCTAGGAACCTCTGTCTCTTCTTCACAAACAGTATAAGTTTCCAAAGGGCAAGATCTGACTGCCTTGCCTTCTCCTCCACAGGCCAGCACAGGGTTGAACACAGAGTCAGGACAGATGGGTGCCCTCCACCTCCAGCAGGAGTACAATAAGGACGCAGGCAAACTGTACAGACCAGCCTCAGGGCTCCCTCTCCCTCTCAAACAGCACAGCTCGGTCAGCGTTGTGCTTCCAGCTGGCAGGCAGACGGGGGCCGGTCCAGACACAGACAGAGAGGTAAGGCCTGCTCCTCGAGGCTGCTCTGCTGAGAATCACCTTCCCTGGTAGGGATGCGACGCTAGAGAACAAGCCAGTAGCAAGAACACCTCTCCCCAGGGAAGAGCCTGTCTAGACAGCTTCAGGGACTGTTCGCACAGGAAGAGAAGAGAGCCACGCAGGGTGAGGGAGCTCACCTCATCACTTTCTTCCACATCCACATCACCATTGGCATCATCATCCATCAGCTTGTGGATGCTGCGGACTGCATCAAAGCTGAGCTTCTCATCCTCACTGTGGCACAGGGGTTTGTCGATCCGGCAAAACTCTGTACAGGAAAAGCAAGAGACAATGTTACAGGGGGCTGCCGCCCAGCTCTATTACCCACCTGTCTCATTGTCCCTAGCTTCTAACATCTGACTCCACTTAACAGCGAGAAGAGTGTTTCTTATTAACTGTCTTCCCCATTTAGGAACAATGCTTTATTATCCTAATAGTTTCTTGGCAGGGAAGTCAAGCATAGGACTACGAATACACTGGGATCTACACAAAGAGCATGAATAAATAACTCAACAAGAAAAAAAAATACAAATGAGAGAAAATACAAATAGTCAATGAACACAGGACAAGGTCTCCCTAGTAATCAAAGAAATACATATTCAAAAGAAACAACAAACAAATGTAAATTAATACAATCTCTCTAGAAATAGGAAAACAGCCCATTTGTTCCAATGCCAGAGTACTACATAGCTTTCCTCTTTGTTCGCTTTGTCACTGCCTCTATACATAATGCCAGTCACAGGCTACTCAGGGAAACCCTTCACATCGTACGCCTTCTCCGAGCCAGCCTTCAGCTGTCTATTAGACATCTAAGGTCCTGAGCATGCCTGACACAACTGCACGGGAGGTGTGGAGTGAAGCCTCCTCTGCCCACCACCATACAGTTATACAGCAAAAAACCACCCAGTCCACTTCATGACACCTAATCCTCTCATGAACCTGGAAAATGCCTAGCAGAAAGAGCCTGGAATCTAGTTGTAGCTCTACTATGTGACTCTAAGATCACTTCCCTTCTTCAGGCTTCAAGTTCACTATTTGAAAAAGACATTTTAACTAAAGTTTTTGGCATTTCTTCCAATTCCTAGAGTGTAAACTCCTCTTTTTTTTTTGACCTTGATCTTGAAAACTACTTTCTAGGCAAAATACTCTTCAAATCATCCCCAATGAAGATAGAAGAAAGATCCTGATTTCCCAAATAGAAGTAGTCACAGAAGAGGAAGCAAAGACAAGGTGAAGAAGCTGTGGCTGCGAAGCCTTCTAGAAAGCCCTGATCAGAGACCTGAAATGCTCTCATCCATCTAATCATTTACTTATCTGCTGGTCAGAAACAGAGACAAGATCAGACAGGTCACCTCTTTATCACTTGCTAGTCACTCAAATCCTTTTCAAAATGAGGAGGGGTATAAATATAAAATTTTTTAAGTCTCAGATGTAACTCAATAAAAATGTGTTGAATATTGAAGCTCACAGATGTTAACAGATGTATCCCAAGTCAAAAGCCACTATAGAGGCACAACAAGAGCCCAGGTCTGCTGACTCCTAGGCCAGCACTTCACCTGCCTGCCTTTACACCAAGGTAACCAGATAGCTTTAAGTTAGTTGTATCTTCTGGAAGCCACGGATGGTAATGCTGGTAAGAACCACACTGAAAAAATGGCTTTAGAAAAGAAAAAATAAGATAAATAGTATGCATACAAAAGAAATAAGTACCTCCATAGACTCTATGTTCCTCTATCTGTCCTGGCAAGCTGGAGCAGAATATGGAAGGTGAGGTAAAGGTGTGGTGGATACTGAGGGAGAAGAGTAGAAAATAGCCCAAAATTAAGGCACTGTTTCTAGTTTCCTCACCAACAAGAGCTCTTAACACGGTTGCTTTATTCATGGACTCCTATCCACTACTTATCCCAAACAAACTGCAGTAAGTAATGACTAGTTTGGAGATGAAGCAAACAGCACTGAGATTAGGATAACCAACATAACATTTTTCTTCCCTTATTCCTGTATTTATACTACTCAAAGGCATATATAATTGCCTATAATAGCTTTTTTGATCAGCATATGATATGCCCATTCAAACAACATTTATTGAGTTCTGTTTATATGTCAGGGTCTATAATCAGCCCAGGGGATGAAAAGATGAAGCAGACCTCATCTTTGCTCTCAAGGAGCTCAGTTATAAAAGCAAGGGACTCTGCCAGGACCAGCTTGAGTGAGCCTCACAGTGTTGCTGTACATGCTTTTATTATAGCATTTATTGACTCATATTTAAATTATACATGTTCATGCCTGTCTTTTCCACTATACTGTGGGTATGAAATGCTTCAAAAAGTAATATATTAGATTTGAAAAAAAAGTGGGGGAAATAAGCAATTAAAATACCAAGTGCTAAGTGCCATAATAGAAAGAACTGAGGTTATGCTAAGAGTCAACAGCTTCTTCGGTAAAAGGCCAGACAGTAAACAATTCAGGATTTATGGGCTATACAGTCTCTGTTGCAGCTATCTAACTCTGTCACAAAAGCAGCCAAAGACAAAACATGAGTAAGAGAACTCAACTGTGCTTCAATAAAACTTTATTTACAAAAACAGACAGTGGGCTGGATTTGGCCCTTGGACCATACTTTGCTGACACCATTTCTAGAGCTCCCTAGGTAGTACAACTGAAGCACACTGGATCAACAGATTTTTGACCCAAAACAAAGAAATCTAATCTTTTCACTAGCCTGTATCCACACACAGGATTATCTGAAGTAAAGCACTTCTATTAGGCTTTTAAAAATAATGGAAATAGTTTACCAAGCTCTAGGGACTGGGGTCTCCAGGCTGGGCCTGATTGGCCTACAACAGGTCCAACATGTTTGGGCTTCAAACATCAGGCTCTAGTTTGTAACCTGATCAGACAGACAGGTGACTTTTGCTTCTGGCGTCATTTGGCACAGAGAAAGATTAAAGGAATTGAGGATAAGGGAATACAAAGTCTTGATGCCCTATATTGCCATGGAATCCTGTCCAGAAAAATCATCAGACAAAATTCACAAAAAATCCCTTCAATGGAGCATTGCCTATGAGGTCTCTCCTTTCTGAGATCTTTACTATCTTTCTTAATACATTCCAACCTGGCAAGGTTTCACAGATCCATCTGGAAATTACCTTAAAAAATCCACACTTTTAGCAACACATTATTACTACAGTGCAAGAGCCCTGCCCTTGGAGTCAGAATACATATGTCAAAATTCTGGCTTCATCAGTTACAACCATATGATATTGGACAAGTTGTTTAACTTTTCCCAGCCTCCAACATCTCACTTACAAAATAAGGATAATTAATTCTGCTGCATATGGTTTTGTTAGAATTAGGTGTTGCGAGAAGACTCTTGAGACTTTTCATGGACTGCAAGGAGATCCAACCAGTCCATTCTAAAGGAGATCAGCCCTGGGTGTTCTTTGGAAGGAATGATGCTAAAGCTGAAACTCCAGTACTTTGGCCACCTCATGCGAAGAGTTGACTCATTGGAAAAGACTCTGATGCTGGGAGGGATTGGGGGCAGGAGGAAAAGGGGACGACAGAGGATGAGATGGCTGGATGGCATCATCGATTCGATGAATGTGAGTTTGAGTGAACTCTGGGAGTTGGTGATGGACAGGGAGGCCTGGCATGCTGCAATTCATGGGGTCACAAAGAGTCAGACACGACTGAGCGACTGAACTGACTGACTGACAATTGTTAAAGCACTTAGCATAGGGCTTGCATGAAATTGACACTAAATATATTTGTTATCTCTTTTTTTCCTGCCAGAGCAGCAAGTAAACAGTTCCCATCTTTCACTAACTTCAGCCACTTTCCCTCTATGGACCATAAAGAGTCAAATAAAGGAAGTACAGTCCAATCAAATTGCTCAAAAGAATGTTTCTAGGTGAGCTGGCAAGTGAGTGTCTGACAATAGCCTGTCTTCCCCCAGTATTTACATGTCTATCACTGGTAACATTTATCACATAGTATTGTTGTTCAGCGCTCAGTCGTGTCAACTCTTTGCGACCCCATGGACTGCAGCATGCCAGGCTTCCCTGTCCTACACCATCTCCCAGAGTTTGCTCAAATTCATGTCCATTGAGTTGGTGATGCCATCCAACCATCTCATCCTTTGTCATTCCCTTCTCCTCCTGCCATCAATCTTTCCCAGCATCAGGGTCTTTTCTAAGGAGTCGGCTCTTTGCATCAGGTAGCCAAAGTACTGGAGCTTCTGTTTCAGCATCAGTCCTGCCGATGAATATTCAGGACTGATTTCCTTCAGGATTGACTGGTTTGATTGCCTTGCAGTCCAAGGGACTCTCAGGAGTCTTCTCCAACACCACAGTTCAAAAGAATCAATTCTTTTTATTTTTTTTTATTTTTTATTTTTTAAACTTTACAAATTGTATTAGTTTTGCCAAATATCAAAATGAATCCGCCACAGGTATACATGTGTTCCCCATCCTGAACCTCAAAAGCATCAATTCTTCGGCACTCAGCTTTCTTTACGGTCCATCTCTCACATCCATACATGACTACTGGAAAAACGAGAGCTTTGACTGTATGGACCTTTGTCAGCAAAGTAATGTCTCTGCTTTTTAATATGCTGTCTAGGTTGGTCAGAGCTGTTCTCCCAAGGAGCAAGCGTCTTTTAATTCCATAGCTACAGTCACCATCCACAGTGATTTTAGAGCCCAAGAAAATAAAGTCTGTCACTGTTTCCATTGTTTCTCCATGTATTTGCCATGAAGTGATAGGACCGGATGCCATGATCTTAGTTTTTTAAATGAGTTTTAAGCCTGCTTTTTTAGTCTCTTTCACATACAGTGTTATAGTTGTTTAACCCATCTTCCCCATAAAGGCTTGAGACCATGTATCCAGCAGCAAGAAAAAGCCAGGTTCTTGATAAATATTCAACAAATGTTTTTTGAATGAATAACTAAATACTAGTTCTACAATCATTTAAGGATTTTTGGAGGCAGAAAAGAGAATTTTAGGTAGAGAGAAGAGCACAAGACCAAGTTTAACTTTTTTTTTATCTTAGGACCACTTTTTACACTTAAAAACTGAAACTCCCCAAACTGATTGATATTTATTATATTAGAAATTAAAATATAAACCCCATATATATTATAGAAGCATGTTTTATGAAAAAATAATTGTTTTCTGCAAAAAAAATTCATGAGGAGAGTGGGACTGTTACACATTTTTATAAATGTCTGGCTTGATAGAAACAGCTATTACAGCCTTATTATATCTATTTATGCATTCAGTGTGTTGTTTTGCCTTCAATCAAAACATAGATATGCAGTTGGAAAGCAGGAGTATTTTAATAATTTTTCAGATAATTGTGGTCAGTCTTCTTTGATACTTCACCAAAACTTCAACAAGTAGTAAGTTTGTTAAAGGTTACAATGTGAAATCTGAAACTATACAGGTGAACTTTTTGTACTTTGTCACAGTAAAATCCATCTTCTACCTTGTAGTCTATCTTGCATTTTGAATGGATCTTTTATCCATGGATGATTCTGAAACAACATATCCTAATCATTTGGAAACTAGTGATTCAATGAGTTAAGCAGAGTTTCCAAATTTGACACAGTTCATTATTCAATATCAAAATAATCACTATTAAAAAAAAAAAAAGGCTGTAAATTTAGGGAAGCTGTCAAGTTATTGTGGCAGATACAAGTTTTCTGAAACTTTTATTTTCAATTAAAAGCTGGAAGTTTATCATTGGCAACAAATACTACCAGTTGTTCTTAAAGTAGCACACTTGCTTCATTCATTTTCAAGAAAATGTCTGCCAAAAACACAACTCTCAGTCATTGCGATTTGTCAGTTATTCTTTCAAGTAAAAATAGTGTTCCCTGAAAAAGGGAGGTAGTTTCGCTCAATTGCACAAATGCATTTCCTTGAGATAAACATCAGGCTTCGATATGCAGCATTAAGTGCTTAAAGTGTACTTCCTGTTTTATCACACAGAATACTACAGAAACAATTCAATAAATTATAAAAAATTTTTAATTCTCTATTAAAAACTTTAAAAAACCTGACAGTGCATGGAGCGGAGGATGCAATGGTTACTGGCACAATTTTGTGACAGTCATGATTCCTGTTAAGATGCCAGCAGTTTTACCTACTAAGTTCTTCTGCACCAACAGTGCAAATGTACACAGGATGGGAAAAGCAAATACTATCTTAGTATTATTATTAAGATGGCTTTGACCTTCTGGACCCCCCCAAAGACCTTGGTGACCCCCAATGGTCTGCAGACCACACTTTGTGAACCATGGGCAGATAAAATGACAAAGACCTTTCCCTCACATCCAAAGCTCCTCTCCTTTCTCTAGACAGACCTAATCATTTACTGCTCTATGTTCCAAGCACTTTGTACCTAACTCTGTTATATTAATTCTCATGCTCTGAGTTGTTCGCATGCCACAGCCAGAAAAGGGCAAGGACTAAATTTGACTCACTCTATCCCCCAGGGCCCAGTATGGCACGATCCTAATAACCATCTTGTCAAGTATGAAATCAGTAAATGCTGGCTGAATGAATGAATGCATGAATGAATGGATTTATAACAAACCATAACCCGCCAAAAGACAAGAGAATTCTTGAGTGTAGCCTCCCAATTCCCACCACCAATATCCAGTATCCACCTAATGCCTCTCCCTCTCCCAGCCACTTTCATTTCTCGTCATAAACACTAACTCATCCCCAGAGAACACATATCTGAAGGCATGCAAAGCAGAGCCACTGTAGTTGAGCTGGACAATGGATTGTCTGATGTGAGACACAAGCTCAGAGGGAAAGAAGTGAGAAACAGCAGTCAAGGAAGAAAGCATAGAGAGAGAAGAGAAGGACACTGATCAGACTGTTCCTCAGTGCTTGGCTGGAACCTGAGGAGAATCTGGAAATGACTAAATTTTACAAACAGGGGCTTCATCTCTGAAAATAATTTCTCCCCCTTCACTCAGGCTCTGTAGTGACTCTGATGGGATCAGAATCCACACTTACCCTTAGAAAAGGCTCAAAAGAGTATATGACTGAGACCATGAACCCTGAGAAGACGTTCAGATTTGATCAAGACCATGAGGTTGCAGAGATAAAACAGCCTGGAACCTAGAATGAGGATAGGACTGAAGGGAGAGCAGGGGACCCTCTAGATGAAAATGTAAAGGCTGAGAAGACGAACTGGCTTGGGACCTGGAACTAGCAAGAAAGGTCTCCCCTGGAATACAGCACATAGCAGGCCTAACCACAGAGAAAAGAGGAGTCAGATTCCTGGGCTGTGTAAAACCCAGCCTACCTGAGGGATGTTCCTATCCCTGGTAGAACATCATGCTCAGTTGCTCAGTTGTCTCTGACTCTTTGCAACCCTGTGGACTATAGCCCACCAGGCTCCTCTGTCCCTGGAATTTTCTAGGCAAGAATACTGGAGTGGGTTGCCATTTCCTCCTCCAGGGGATCTTCCCAACCCAGGGATTGAACCCACATCTCCTGTGTCTCCTGCATTGGCAAGCAGATTCTTTACCAGTGAGTCACCTGGAAAGCCCCAGTTAGAACATCACATCCTCATATCCAAGAAGAGGCCCAGCTCTTCTCAGCAGGGGGCAGGAATTGAGAAGAGCTTTCCTTCTGGACAAAGCTGGCACTGGTTTCAGCTAACTAAGCAACATTAACCCAAAAGGCTTCTGACCATGCTCATTTCTCCTCCAAGAGAGAACACATCAAAAATAACCTATATAGCACCAAGAGTGAACCCTAGGGTAAACCACGAGCTTTGGGTATTATGATGTGTCAATGTGAGAGACTTTTTTTGGGGGGGTTGGGGCTCCAAAATCACTGCAGATGGTGAGTGCAGCCATGAAATTAAGTGATGCTTGCTCCTTGGAAGAAAATTATGACCAACCTAGACAGCATATTAAAAAGCAGAGACATTACTCTGCCGACAAAGGTCCGTCTATTCAAAGCTATGGTTTTCCTAGTAGTCGTGTATAGGTGTGAGAGTTGGACTACAAAGAAAGCTGAGCACTGAAGAATTGATGCTTTTGAACTGTGGTGTTGGAGAAGACTCTTGAGAGTCCCTTGGACTGCAAGATCAAATCAGTCAATCCTCAAGGAAACCAGTCCTGAATATTCATTGGAAGGACTGATTCTGAAGCTGAAACTCTAATACTTTGGCCACCTGATGAGAACTGATTTCTTGGAAAAGACCCTAATGCTGGGGAAGATTGAAGGCAGGAGGAGAAGAGAACGACAGAGGATGAGATGGTTGGATGGCATCACTGACTCTATGGACATGAGCTTGAGCAAGCTCCGAAAGTTGGTGATGGACAGGGAGGCTTGGCGTGCTGCAGTCCATGGGGTCGCAAAGAGTCAAACGCAGCTGAACTGAACTGAATGTAGCACCTACTACCACCTCACATGATACATTTGTTCACTGATTTGCTTATTGTCTGTCTCCCTCCAATATATGTAAGGTTCACAAGCAGGGACTTTTTTTGTACGCTGCAGTATCCTCAGGGACTCACACAGTGCCTGGCACATATTAGGTATTCAATATAGATTTACTACATGAATGAATGTACAGATAAATGGATCTTTGCCTTTCTTAATGTACAGAATTCTCCTTTCTACCTGACTATTAAACGTTGGAGTTTCAAAGAATTTGGGTTCAGTTCTAGTCTCTCTTTTCATACTGCACTCTCTTCTAAATAATCTTATCTCTCCTCATAGCTTCAACCACCATTTGAAGAAATTACTAGGTATTACCAACTCCCAAAAAACAAAATGATGTTTCTGGTTCAAGTTTCACTTTTGGCCCACAGAAACCCAGACTCCAACTACCTACTAAACATCTCCACATGGATGTCCAAGAGGCACTTCAACTCATAATGTCTAAACCTCAACTCGTTACCTTTCCCCCAAACTTCCTACTTCACCAGTTGTTTGTGTCAGAAACCTTAACATCTCACTCCCTCAGTCTGCACATTCATTCAGTCACCAAACCCAGTTCAAGATTCCTCAACTATTTCAAACCTCATTCTCCACACATCATGTCACTCTCAGCAGAGATATTCTAAACACTTAATGAGCAGTCAACAGGAATGCTGGCTATAGGCAGTGCTAGTACATACCAGCTGCACACCTGCACAAGTCCTCTCACTTCCTACCACCCTTCAACGCTTTTCATTATTCTTAAGATAAAGTTCAACTTCCCTACCTGCCAGGCCCAGAACAATCTGTCACCTATTACCTTTCTGGTCTCATGTTCAGCAACTTCTCCTGCTTCCTGTAACCCTTCTTTGATGGGTCAAGTTTCTTCTCTCCTTTCTACACAGCACAGGGATTCTCAGCTCTGGCGGCGTATTAGAATCACTTAAGGAGCTCTTAAACTGCTGACACGAAGGCCCCAGTATCTCTATGGTTGAGACCGAGGTATGGGTTTGGGGGCAGGGTTTTTTTCTTTTTCTTCTTTAATTGAGAAATAACACACATAGGGGACTTCCTTGGTGGTCTGTTGGTTAAGAATCCATCTTGCAATGTGGAGGACTCAGGTTCGATCCCTGGTCTGAGAGGATTCTACATGCCACAGAGCAGCTAAGTCTGTGTGCCACAATTAGAAAATCTGTGCACTGCAATGAAAGATCCCACATACCACAACTAAGACTTGACACAGCCAAATAAATAAATACTTAAAAATAAATAGAAATAACACACATAAAATAAAGTGCATAAATAAACCTAAGAACCAGACTTCCCTTATGGTCCAGTGGTTAAGAATCCACCCGCCAATGCAAGGGACACAAGTTCAGTCCCTGTTCCAGGAAGATCCCACGTGCCACAGGGCAACTGAGTCTATGCACCACAACTGCTGAGCCAGCGCTGTAGAGCCCATGTTCCACAACAAGAGAAGCCACCACAATGAGAAGCCTGGGCACTGCAACTAGAGAGCAGCCCCGGCTTGCTTCACCTAGAGGAATCCCATGAACAGCAACAAAGACCCAGCGCAGCCGTAAAC
>NW_011494856.1:308562-318239 GCF_000754665.1 Bison bison bison
GCCCTTGAACAGCAACAAAGACCCAACACAGCCGTAAACCCATCAATCACTAAATTTTAAAAATATAAGGATCAATTAACTTATATATATATTATGTATAAGTTTATAATTATATACTTATATTTATATAATTATATATAATATATATATTCTTTAAACTTCCACCAAAATCAAGATATAGAGCATTCCTAACACTCTGGGAAGACTCTCTCCCTTTTCCTCTCTCCAATCAGTGCTACCATGACCCCATAGTGGTAATCACTATTCTGACTTTCAACATCATAGGTAAGTTTTACCTTTTTTTTTTTGACGTTTATTAAAATGGAGCATGGGTATTTTCAGGGTACAGTTGCACACAATAAAATGTCCCAAATTTTAAGTGTAAACAGTTCAATGTGTTTGACAAACATAAGCACTCACGTAACACTAACCTGTTTAAGATCTAGAACACTTCCACTGTCACAAAATGCTCCCACTCAGTTCCTCAGTGCCAACCTTCATCCTCTTCCCCACACAATCACTGATCTGATTTCTATCATTAGAAATTAGTTTAGCCTGTTCTGGGCCTCCCTGGTGGCTCAAACAGTAAAGAATCTGCCTGCAATGCGGGAGACCTGGGTTCAATCCCTGGGCTGGGAAGATCCCCTGGAGAAGGGAACGGTTACTCTGGCCTGCAAAATTCCATGGACCGAAGAGCCTGGCTGGCTACAGTCTATGGGGCTGCAAAGAGTTGGACACGACTGAGACTTTCATTTGCCTGTTCTAGAACTTCAAATACATATAATAATGACTCTGTAGTCTTTTGTGTTTGGCTTCTTTTGTTCAGTGTGATTTAAGATTCAACCCTGCTATCACATGAATCAGTAGTTTGCTCCAATTTATTGCTGAGTAGGATTCCATTGCAGAGAAGGCAATGGCACCCCACTCCAGTACTCTTGCCTAGAAAATCCATGAATGGAGGAGCCTGGTAGGCTGCAGTCCATGGGGTCGCTAAGTCGGACACAACTGAGCGACTTCACTTTCACTTTTATGCATTGGAGAAGGAAATGGCAACCCACTCCAGTATTCTTGCCTGGAGAATCCCAAGGATGGTGGAGCCTGGTGGGCTGCCGTCTATGGGGTCACACAGAGTCGGATACGACTGAAGCGACTTAGCAACAGCAGCAGGAAGATTCCATTGAATGGATATACAACTTGTTTATCCATTAACCAATTTCTAGCTGTTACAAATAAAGTGTTATTAATATTAGTGTATAAATCTTTGTGTGGACGCTTGTTTTCATTTTTCTTGAGTGAAAATGAGGTGTTTTCTTTTCCTTAAGTTCCACTAGGGATGGAACTGCTGGGTTATACAACAAGGCCATGCTTACCTTTCTAAGTAACTGACAAACTGTTTTCCAAAGCAGTCATATCACTTTATACTCCCATCAGTAAGCACAAGGATGAGGCACCAGTCCAGTTGCTTCATATACTCTTTATTTGGTGATGCTAATGTCTAGCCCAGGTTAAAATCCACCTAGAATTCCTTTTGTATGAAAGACTCTTCTCTTTCTTAAGGTGCACATTGTGACTCATACTGCTAGTCTCAGCTTAAACATTTTCGTCTTCCAAGAATCTTCTTTGATTCATCTTCTTTCCCAAACTAGTTTAGGCCCACATTATATATCCCCCAAAGTACTCTGTACTTTTCATTTCTAACATTTTTCACAATCATGATTATGTGATACTTTGCTAAATATTTGTCTTCTTCACTACACTGTAAGCGCCACTGCAGCAGGAATCATGGCTATCTTCATGGCTGAATCCTAGCTTCTAGCACCTAGTACAAAAGTTGGGCTTCAATAAACATCTGTTGAATAAGCAAATAAATACCCAGAAGAATAAATACCCAAATACCCAAAAGAATTTGCTACACGAAGGAGCAAAATCAGAGATGAACAAATACAGTCCTTGCTCACAGAAAGTACTAGAATGAGCATAATTCATGTGTTACAAAGACATGAAGTAGAATATGGTACAGGGTCAAGAGACCAGAGTGACAGGAGACGGCACAGCCTGAACAACAGGCAGAAGACGGCGGGGGTAGAAGCAAAGGCTATCCAAGCACAGCAACCCAAGAGCGAGGAGCACAGCGTCTCACACAATTTGATTTATTAAAAGACTCCAAGTCAAAGGGGGGTTTTTTTGCCAGTTGTGCAAAAGGTCCTGGCAAAGAACAGGTGTAACGGATATTGGGATCCCTCATCAAACTCTAACTCTACATGGCAGAGTTAGAAGAGCTTTGGTTGGCATTAAGGGCCACTGCTCACTTTACAACGAGAGTAGGAAACTGAGGCCATGAAATGGGTTTGTTTTGCCCTAGGTGGGCTGGCAAAGCAGTGTCAGAACCAGATTAGAAGATTCACTAAATTCTTTTTTTAATTTATTTCATTGAAGTATAGTTGATTTACAATGTTGTATTGATTTCTGCTGTATAGCTAAATAGTTCAGTTATATATATATATATATACACATATAATTTTATGGTTTATATATATATATACACACACATAATTTTATGGTTTAACACAGGATATTGAACATAGTTCCTGTTCTTTACAACAGGACCTCATTGTTTAGCTATCCTACATCTTATATATAACCGTTTGATTCTGCTAACCCCAAATTCCCAATCTATCCATCCCCCACCCTCCTTCCCCTTGACACACACAAGCCTGTTCTCTATGTCTGTGAATCTGTTTCCGTTTCATAGATAAGTTCATTTGTGTCATACCTTATATGTATAAGTGATATCATATGGTATGTCTTTCTCTTTTTGACTTACTTCACTTAGTGTGAAAACTTCTAGTCCATCCAGGTTGCTACAAATGGCATTACTTCATTCTTTTTTATGGCTGAGTAGTATTCCATTCAGAAAAGACGATGGCACCCCACTCCAGTACTCTTGCCTGGAAAATCCCATGGATGGAGGAGTCTGGTAGGCTGCAGTTCATGGGGTCGTGAACAGTCGGATATGACTGAGCGACTTCACTTTCACTTTTCACTTTCATGCATTGGAGAAGGAAATGGCAAGCCACTCCAGTGTTCTTGCCTGGAGAATCCCAGGGACGGGGGAGCCTGGTGGGCTGCCGTCTATGGGGTCGCACAGAGTCGGACACGACTGAAGTGACTTAGCAAGAGCAGTATTCCATTGCATATGTATACCACATCTTCTCTATCCATTCATCTGTCAATGGACATTTAGGTTGCTCCCATACCTTGGCTATTGCTAAAAGTGCTGCTATCGACATAGAGGTGCATGTATCTTTTTGAATTTTAGTTTTTTTCTAGATATACACCCAGGAGTGGGATTGCTGGGTCACATGACAACTCTATTTTAGTTTTTTCAAGAACCACCATACTGTTCTCCATAGCGACTGCACCAACTTACATTCCCACTCACAGTGTAGCAGGGTTTCCTTTTCTCCACACCCTCTCCAGCATTTGTTGTCATCTTTTTAATGAGAGCCATTCTGACTTGCGGGAGAGCCCTCACCAACATCTATGCCATGTATGTGGCAAGATTATGGCTGATAGACAAGATGAGCCTTTGCAAGAGGGCTTCTTAAAACTACTAACTCTTACTCTCCATGGCCAACAAAGCAGGGGGTGGAGGGTGGGCAGGAGGGTTCCATCAGGTTCTTTTTGTCTATTAAGGGCAATCACAGAAGCCTTAACTGAGCTTGTGCCACTCCCCAAGAAGAGTAAAACAGAACTTCCTGGGTTTGCCTTAACTTCTTCAGTGCCCAGCACTAGCCAAAGACCCCTTCTCTACTAGGACTTAGAAACAAAGTTTAAAAGACACTAGGAGGGCACTTAGTCACCCCTTTGTGTCCCATTTCTACCATCTTCCTCCTCCCAGTATTCTTTTCTTCAAATTTTGATCTAACAAGAAGCCTCTTTCCAGAGTAAGATGGCTAATCCTCAAAGTTAGTCCCCACAAAGCAGCCCATGACCTCAATAACTGAGGCTTCTGGTGCAGGAGCCTTCTTGTTGTTCTGACTCCCAGTGTATACTCCTGGGTGCCCTCCATTCTTACCCCGAATTATTAAAATATATACTGAATAACAGAGGTGGTAGACGTAGGTCTTTGAATTCAACTTTCTTATACTCTGACTACTTCTAAGGATTAATTTTCTTGTCTGAAAAATCAGTAAAGTTCTTTACAAACAGTAAACCCCTATTAAAATATCAGTCATTCATTTGTCACTTCTCTGGTCTTTGCTTTTTACCTGTGAGTCTGATGTTCCCAACTACAGCAAGAGGAGTCTGATTTTTCTGGCGTCCCTTGTTTCTGGATTAGGGCTGGGCAACACAGTACCTGGCCTAGTGACAACTGAAAGCTGTGGACTGACTTGGAAGATCTGCTTTCTCAGCTCTGGGGTCCTAAACACCATAGGTCTTTACACTCTTTGCATTCTAAAGGTATCTGAGCCAAGAAGCATGACAGTCCCAGAGAAATTCAACACACATTTGTTCAAAAGCCACCCCAAATTCTCTGACCTGGAGCCTGACCCAAACATTCCTGTGTCCTGGCCAGTACTTGTCAGGGTCTGAGATGGCCAAAAAAATAATTACAAACAACTCAAAAGAGTGTTCTGCTAGGAAGAGTTTTCTAACAATGCTGGAGTAAGTTCCAAGGACCTGCCCAGATAGGGACTCTGCACAGTGCCCAGGGCAGATGTGCAGCCTATTAGTGGATCCTCTAGGATTACACCCTCGGGTTCAGAAGCTGGGCTGGCTCCTAACAATCAGTGCTTATCACAGCAGCCCCAAGAGCACAGTGATAAATGCCTTGAAGATATAAACACTGAGGAGCCAGGCACACCATGGCGTGGGGTAAAAACAATGTGGATTCCAGTTTCCATAGCAATAAGAGGTCATCCTCAAGTCTCCCAGACCCACTGCTGGCTGGCTTACCAGAGAACACATTCCTAGGCTCCAAAAGAGACTGGGACTAGGAAAGAGCTTCTCACCATCTTTCTGCCCCATGTAAGCCACCACTTGGACAATACAAGAAGCTAACTGACCCCCCTTCCTATTTTCTTGAGAGAAGATAATCAAGAACACCTAATGAAAACCCTGGCAGTCTGAGGATCATGCCAAGAACCAGGTTCACAGCCCTTCCTCACCCCACGCAGTTCTCAGCTATGGTAGCGGAGCTGTTCCTGTGAACAGGGACTACGAGGAATGAGTGTGCCTGAGGCTCCTCACAGTCCAGGCTCCCCGACCCTGATATCACCCTCATGTGCACAAGCCTGATGCGATTTCTGAGGAAGGGCCTCTCTGGCAAAGCACATTCCATCTCATAGAGAACAGAGCTCAGGTCTCGATGAGTCTTGCCAGGGTTACTACAGTAGCTTCCTCACTGATTTCTCCATCTCTGCTATAGTTTCCCTTAAACTCATCCTCTACCAAAGCAGTCAGTATAATTTTTCTAAAATTCAGATCTGACCAGACCACAGTCTTGAATCAAATCACTCACAGGTTACCATAAAAACCTGTACACAAATATTCACAGAAGCTTTACATGTAATAGCCAAAAACTGGAATAGGTCTGTATGTCCTTCATTCGTTTACACTCTAGTACTTACATACTACTCAGCAATAAACAGGAACGAAGGGATGATTCACATAACTACTTGGGTGAAGTCCCAGGGAATTATGCTGAGCAAAAAGAGCCAATTCCAAAAGGTTACAAACTCATGATTCTATTTATATAACATTTTTTAAAGGACAGAATTTTAGAAATGAAGAGTAGAGGGATTAGGGACATGGAAGGGAATGGGAGGGAAGGGTATGATTATAGAAGGACAACATGAAGGAACTCTCTGGTGGTCCGGTGGTTAGGACTCAGTGCATTAACTGCCAAGGGCCCAGGTTCCATCCCCACTTGGGAAACTAAGATCTCACAAGCCATGTGGGCAGTTAAAAAAAAAAAAAAAACTAGAACAACAATATGAATGACCCTTATGGTGTCAGACTAGAACTTGGTACACACAAATACACACACACAAGTACATGTAAAACTGAGGAAACCTGAACAAGATCAGTGGGTTGTGCTAATGTCAATATTCTGGTTGTGATATACTACAGTTTATCAAAATGCTACTGTGGGGGAAGTTGCACAAAGTTTCCCAGTGATCTTCCTATATTATTTCTTAAAATCACAAATAAATCTATAATTATCTCAACAAAAATTTTAATTAAAAAAATTCTTTGTAATGCTCCCAAGTTCCTACAACTGTGATTCCTAGCTTTTTTTTAATGAGTAATTCAAAAAAGCTGCATAAATAATAGTTGTACTTTTAGTAACCCCCAACTGAAAAATGACTGTGGAAATAACATGGATTCACAAGACACTCCTCAAGGACCTTTACAGGGCTTCAAATCTCCAAGACTGGAAACCAGTGAAAACCTATGGCTCATATAATGAATATAAAAAAACAAATCACACAAGGCTCCTCAAGAGGCAGTCCCTAACCAAGTTCTCTAGCCTTATCCCTCACCACTCACTCACACACACCCCACGCTCCCACCACACTAAACCATTTTCAATTACATAAATAAAATAAAAAAGCAGACTCACATTGCAGCTCTGTACATGATGTACCCTCTGCCTGCAATATCCTTGCCCCATTCTTCACCTGACTAACTCCTACTCAAGTTTCAAGATTCTATTCAGGCTTTTTCCAGTTCCTCTAACAGGTCTCTGCACTGAATCTCCTCGGGTTATACTAGAGCCCCTCTTGTGTTCTTGTAACCCCTGTGCTGCCCTCTATCACACTTAGACCAATGACAACCTCTTGATGCCTCATTTCACTTTCATTGTTGTTTTTTGTTGTTGTTGTTGCACTGCACAGCTTGTGGAAATCCTACAGAGTTCCCCAACAAGGGATCAAACCCAGGACCCTGCAGTGGAAGCACAGAGTCCTAACCACTGGACCACCAGGGAAGTCATCTCATTTCATTATCTTAAAACAAGTAGAAAATAATATGTACATACCTCATAAAGTTGTGCAAATTAAGTGAGTTACTACATCTAACGTATAATACTTCCAATAAAGCATGGCACATAGTAAGCGTTTGATTACTACCAAGTGGTTTTTGCCTAATTGTCTAATTACTACACTAAAAGATCCAAACATAAACCAGTATTTGCATCCATCTCTAGGTATATATAGCATATAGTACGTGCTTGATCAATATTTGGGAAAAGAATTAAGGGTTCTAAGTTTAGGTAAGGCAGTAGAATTTAAGTCAACAGTAGAACTGGAGATTTAGAGAACTGGAAATTTCTACTAAAAGCAAGAGGTGAATATAGGGTGCAAGCCAGGAATAAGATAGCCATCTCAGAAAAATAAGCACTATTACAGATTACTGAAAACTTGGGTGAATAAACAGAACTGAGAACTGCTAAATTATACATATCTCCTAACCCAGCTTTGACTATACTCAATTATCATGAAGAACTCCTTTGACTTGTCATTGTAACTTGTTAACATTGACCTGAAAAAGTTGTTCAACCTTTTGGAGGCACTGTTTCTTCACCTGTAAAATGTGGCATAAAAACCATAATGTTCTAAGTGTTTAAAATTACGCAAGCAAACTTTACCTTGCCCACTGATTGAAGTAAAACTAGTTTGGTCTAGATAAATGTTATGTCTTCTTACTGCCTTAAAATTTTTTTTCTCTTAAAAACTTAAATCTCTTGAATAATAACTACCTAGCTGAAGGGAGAAGGAAGAGATGTATGTGAAACTGACCTATCCAACATGCCAGCTTGACAGAGGATACAGGTGGGTAGCTACCCCTACTCTCCCCCCAGCTATTCATGTTTAAGGCTTGCTAGCCCTTCAAGGCCCAGGGAAAGTCCATCTCCACCAGGAAAGCTTCTTGAACCACTCCAGGTCAGAGCACTGAGCCCAGTCTGGGCCAGGCACCACCTCATAAGGTTTCTTCTGCTCATAATTGAATTATATCCCAGGTGGCCTGTTAGCTCCTCTGGAGTGGGACTTGAGAGTCCTACCACTATTTCCACAAGAACAGAATTAAGGACATTATAACTACCTAAGGGAGAAAGGGAGGATGAACAAGACAGGAACTATGCTGTGACTTCTACACATGGTGTCTCTTTTATTATTCTGTGAATTGGTACCTTTATCATTCCCAATATAAGATGAGGAAGCTGAAGCCCAGATACACTACATGATCTACTCAAGTCACATAAATGGTGAAAGTAGGGGTGGAACTGGGATATTATCTATCTACAGAATCTTAATAAGAATAAATACATATTGGTGCCCACTTGGTTACCCACCATACAGCTGGTTTGTTAGGCAATTCAGTCACACCAGCCTTCCACCTCAACTCCTTTTTGCTGCCAGTTTGGGCCTGAGATGCTGGTTTGACTTTCTTTCTTACTCTTATTTTATCTCACATGGAAAATGTGAAGGGAGCTCCCCAGGGTCCCTTCCAGGGTGGAGTATGTGGAAAAAACAGGCTGAACAAAGGGTGCTTCAGGGGGAATTAAAAAAAGGAGGCAAATATCCATACCCTATAATATCAGAGCCAGAAAGACTCACTAGTTAAATTCTTTGGTTTTACAGATGAAGATATTGAACCCTAAGAGGCAAGGTTATTTGCCTAAGGTCACACAGCTGAGTGGAGACTGAAATCCTGTCTCTCAACTTCCAAATTAGTACTCACTTGGGTCTACCCTGCACCAGGCTATGGAGACAGAACTGGAGTATGACCTGTCAGGCCTGTCACTAAGCAAAAAACCCAAACGCTGTAAACACAGGAAATGGGCTGGGATGAGGTTCAGAGGGAGTAGCAATCTTTGCCAAGTTAGAAGTGTTCAAGCGTTTCCTGTCCACAGCTGCTAACTGTCACAGAAATGCTCCAGAAAGTAATACAGGCAGAAAAAAAAAAAGGAAAGACTAAGGCCTAGAACTGACTATAAATTATTCAGGCTAACCCACTTAGTTTTACAGATGAGGAAGCTAAGACTACCCCCCAAAAGAAAAATGACTTGACCAAACTCACACCATAGAATTCAAAGATCCTTAGAAACCACTTACTTGGTTCAAATCCTTCACTTTAACGATGAAGTATCTGAGCCCCAGAGAGGGAAAGAGCCTTGCCCAAGGTCACACAGCTAGACTTGTGTCACAGCCAGCACTGGAACTCGGGTCTTCTACCTCACAGGCCACTATGCTCACTAGTTAGAGTGAGCAAGATAAAGGGCTCTGCCTCAGATGATTTGGGTGCTATTTTGGCCTTGAAAAAAAATACAACGTGTCAGGAAACTGAAAATAAGCAGGATATACTAATAGCTAATGAAGAATGACAAGGGCCAAACAGAGTAAGCTTAGAGGAGCCAAAACAAAAGTGGTCTGGTTGCTTAAGACTTTGGGAAACTAAGAGGTAGAAAAATATTATGGCTATTCTAGGAACTTAGAATCCAAAGGAGAACAATCAGGGAAAACAGACAGAAAAGGCCGGAAACACTAAGGGAAATCCCAAGGTAATGGTTCTTTCTTCTGTCCTAAGTCAAAATATCCAGAAAACATCACTGCAGGAGCAATCCTCGGCTCACTAGGCCACTAAGGGGTACAACAGTAATTGGCAGATTC
>NW_011494856.1:318339-335238 GCF_000754665.1 Bison bison bison
CAGATTCCTGGGCCCCCATTCTACACAGCTCATGGGTATGGAGGGAATTATATTTACACAATTCCTAGCAGTTCATATATATTCAATCTTCACATCAGCCCTGCATGACAAGGACCATGATTGCCATTTAACAGATGAGGAAACTAGGGCTCAGAGAAGACAAGTCTCTTGGTCACAGTCACAAAGTTAGTATTATATATGGCAAATCAAATTGTTGTTGTTTAGTTGCTCAGTTGTGTCCAACTCTTTGCAACCCCATGGACTGTAGCCCACCAGGCTTCCCTGTCCATGGGATTTCCCAGGCAGGAATTCTGAAACGTGTTGCCATTTCCCACTCGAGGGGATCTTCCTGACCCAACCCACATCTCCTGCATTGCAGGTGGATTGTTTACCGCCTAGCCACCAGGGAATCCAGTATTCACACTTAAACTCTCCTTCCAGAAATTCTTAGCAAATGTCTGCTGCTCCAATCCTATGGGATACAATGAGGAAATGGATATGCTCCTGGCCTACTGGCATTCCAATCAGAGATTGGAGAGTTAAGTAATTATTGTAACAACACATAACAATTTTGAATGCTTACTAATATGGCAAGTGCTATTCTAAGCTCTCCACGTATACTGCTGCATTTAATTTACACAGGAACTTAGTGAAGTGGTTACGGTTTTGTTTTTGTTTTTCTGTTTTTGGTCATGCTGCATGGCTTGCAGGATCGTCATTCCCCTACGAAGGATTAAACCTGGCCACAGTGGTGAAAGCACTGAGTCTCAACCACTGGACTGCCATGGAATTCCGACATCATTACTATTATTTTCCTCATGTACAGATAGGAAAACAAGGCACAGAGAGACTGAGTAACTTGCTTAAGAGCACACAGCAAGTAAGTTGTAAAAGTAAGGATTCAAACCCAGGCAGCTTGACTCTACACCTCATACTCTTCTTTTTTTAAATTTATCGAGTATAGTTGATTTACAGTGTTGTGTTCATTTCTACTTTACAGCAATGTGATTCAGTTATACATATATTCTTTTACATATTCTTTTCAATGATGATTTATCCCAGGATATTGAATATACTAGTTCCCTGTGCTATACAGAAGAACCTCATTGTTCATCCATTCTGTACATAATAGTTTGTATCTGCTAACCCCAAACTTTCAAGCCATCTCTCTCCCAACCCTCCCTTGGCAACCACATATGGTTCTCTACATCAGTTAGTCTGTTTTGTAAATAAGTTCATTTATATCCTACTTTATATTCCACATATAAGTGATATCATATGATATTTATCTTTTTCTGACTGACTTCACTTAGTATAATAATCTCTAGGCCCATCCATGTTGCTGTAAATGGCATTATTTCATTCCTTTTATGGCTGGGTAATATTCCATTGTATATATGCACCACATCTTCTTCATCCATTGATCTTTTGATGGACAATTAGGTTGTTTTCATGTCTTGACTATTGTGTATAGTGCTGCTATGAACATAGAGGTGCATGTATCTTTTTGAAGTATAGTTTTGTCTGGATATATTCCCAGGAGTGAGATTGCTGGATCATATGGCAACTCTATTTTTAGTTTTTTTAGGAACCTCCATACTGTTTTCATAGTGGCTGCACCAATGTACATTCCCACCAACAGTGTAGGAGGGTTCCCTATTTAGAGCCTATACTCTTAACAGCCACTTCCAAATAGGCAATGCCAAGGCACCTCGGTTAGGGCTCTGACAGAGGGAGGCCAGAGGCAATGGAGGGCCTTGCTGGGACAACTGTAATGAAGAATGACTATCAAGAGGCTGGAGAGCACAGAAAGGTCAGAGAAACCTGAACATCAAGAACTGGGCTACAACAGTTGGTTCCTCCAGAGACAAGACTCTGGTGAGAAAAGATTTGAACGGTGACCACAGACATTATACTTATCTCCTGCTTTGATAATGGCACCTCTGTTCTGCAGAGCTTTCTCATCCAACATCTCACCAATCCTCATTACAGTCAAGGGAATTAGGCAGGACAGAGATTCCCAATTACACTTGACAAATAAAAATGAGAACAATAGAGTAGCAGCAATTTGTCCTAGATATGAGCTAGTGGCAGAAGAAAGTCAAGTCTCTTGACTTCTGCTCTTTCTACTAACCTACTCTGACTCTGATCAGGAAAACCCAAAACATGGTACTGAGGAAGTTTAAAACTCTAGATTTCTCTGAACACTCTCTTTTCATCTTACCATCACTCCTACCACTCCATTCCCTCCACCACTCACTCTACGTGCACATAGAGTTCTTGAACTCTCCTTACATATACCCATGCTCCCTCCCTTGATGCCTCAAAGTCAGTGATTCAATCAGTGAGTTATTCAACCACAAAGCCTTGACTGCTGTTAGACACCATGTCCTCAGGGAAACAGTCTCCTCCATCAGTTCATCCTCAGAATGCAGATGTTTAATGGCAATTAAAGAAAAGAGAGAAATGCTGAAAAAGGAAAGGCCAGGGAGAAACACCCTATTAGGGGAGAACATTTCAAATGATTCTTAAGTCTGCACAGGAGACATCAAATTTAACCCCAGCCTGAGGCCCAATCACAAAATCAATGCAGTTAAGGTCTTGAGCTTTTAATAAGGAAAAGAACTAAAAATCCACCAAAAAATCTTAAATCATTCATTGATTTATTCTTCATTATTGATGTTTACCTTGTATACAACTCAGGTGCTAGACACACACACATATACACAAAACAACAACTTCTGCCTTCAAAAAGCCTAAGTTTTAGTTTATGCTCCATTGTTGTAGACAAAGCCATCTTTTCACTAACTCATTTGCTTCTAACGCCTATGTGAGTTTTATACATACAAGTGATAATTTGTGTTCTTCAAGTCTTAGTAATATAACTATGTGAGTTACACAGAAAGGAAGCATGAAGGAAAGGTATGTTTGTTCTTGATAAATTTTTTCATCTATTTCAGAAAATTTTTTTAGAAACTTGAGTTGGCCTGAGGTTCCTTTTGGAAAGAGCTACGTTCAGCAGTAAATAATCTTTTTTTATTTAAAAAAAAAAATCAATAGATTTACCAGAAAAACAAGAACAAAACCTTACCTTCTAGTGGAGACAGCAGGCAATCAGGATATAAAAAAAGGGCTACAATCAAGGGAAATACCAAGTTTCTGTGGAAGCAAGATGAGAAATTCTCCTTTAAGGGGCAAGGAAAGGCTTCCCAGAGAAGAATGATTGGCCATTGACTTGGCCTTAGAGAATATGGAACATCTGGATACTGGAATGCTGGATGCTTGAGTCCTGCACAGACAGGACTGGAGAGGTCTCTAAGGGCAAACTAGAGAGTCCTAGGTTGGGAATTCCCTGGATTTCCAGTGGTTAGGACTCTGCTAAGCCGTGCAGCGTGGCCTAGATTCCTAGTAGAGGTGTTGCCTTGGGATAAAAGGAATACGCTATAGTCCTGGATGCTTCAAAAACTATATTACCCCTCTGGGGCAACTCCTTCAGGTAAAGCTCATCAAACTCTGTAATGGCCCAAGCTCTACCCTGCACGCAAACAGACCCAAAGCTCTGAGCATAAGCTTGAGACTCTGCAAGAGGCTTCTCTATCTTGCCCTCACACACTTCTTCCTGCCTTGCACACAGCCTCCCACAGAAACCAGAGCCACCTTATCTCACAAAGAGCTCTGCTGGTGGATACCACCATTAATGGTCTTAAGACTTAAAACTTAAAGCCAGCCAATATGAGAAACTGTTCCATTCAAATGCAACCTTTAGTGATTTAACCTTGAGCAAGCCAAAGATGAAAACAAAAGTCCTTTTAATGCTTCATAAACACAGAGCAAAGCAAACAACTCATACCAAACCACAGTTCATTCAAGGGAAGCTCCAAATTTGGTAGTCCCTGCCACCCTACTGCCCCATCACCAAACCCATGTTCCAGCAAGGCCCCGCCTAGGCACACAGCACAGGCAGTGCTGGAAAAAAGCATGGGGCGGGGCAGGGAGGAACAGGTCCTCAGATCCTTTCCTGAAGCCCTATCCAAATGGAAGAGAGTAACTACACCTTTTCCATATCCCACTCCAGCCCCACAGAATGCCAGTTCAGCCTGGCCCTTGTGGGACTTGAAAATCTGCAAAGAAGCTAGCAAGGTGCCACCTGAGCACCACAGACCACACTTCTCGGAAAATGGGAGCTACTTTTGCAGTTCACATGATGAGACCGCCACACACAGTCTGGAAACAAGTGGCTAGTTAAGGAGCGATGCTCTGGAATAGAGAAACTGGGTCCAAGTTTGGCTCCTAACTTGATCATATTCTATATCCATTCTCACCTCCCTGAAGTCTGCAGTAATCATATCCTAACCAACCTTCAAGCCCAATCCACCTACTATGTCCTCTGGGGACACCTTCCAGTTTCCTACAGTCCTCCATCATCCTATTTTATTCGGACATTTACTTACTCATAAAAATGTGCAGTCGTATTTTTTCTAAGGCAACACTGTTTACTGTGGGTACTGTGCCTTTCCCTCACCAGAACTCAAGTTCTTTGACAAGGCTGCCCAAGGCCTACACTTCTACTGCCTAACTCCACCAAGAATTGCCTCCAAATGCAACAAATCTATTATCCTAGATGATTTCATGTGGACACACCCTAAAACCCAAGCCCAAGCTCCACATTCCAAGCCCACTGCCAATTCTCCTCTCTCTCCTTCAGACTGCACCTCCCAATCAGATCTTGCTTATCACCACTTTTGCAGGTTCACCACACTGATGACTCTTCATTAACTAGAACAGAGGTCTTCAAAGTACAGATGCCAATCCCTCAGTTAATAGATCAGCCTTTTTTTTTTAATTATCAAAGTTGATCAGTGTATCAAAGGGCGTACTATTTTCAAAAAGTCTTCTTTCATTTAAACAATAGTTACAATAATTACTGGAGAAGGAAATGGTAACCAACTCCAGTATTCTTGCCCGAGAAATCCCATGGACAGAGGAGACTGGCCGGCTACTACGGTTCATGGGGTTGCAAAGAGTCGGATACAACTTAGCAACCAGAACAACAACAAACAACAATAATTACAGCAGCTAACATGTATGTAGTACTAAGTGACAATTACTATTCTAGCACTCTTTACTTTTTATCTCATTCATCACAACAACCTTACAAGGTATCATTATTATCACCTCCAGTTTTCAGATCAAGAAACTAAGGCACAGAGAAGTAAACTAAGTGGTAGCATTTAGAGACAGGTAATCTGGCTCCAGACCCAAACTCCTAGCTACTATACTACACTGCAGACTATAAAAAGGGCTTTTCCATACATATATACACACCAGTATACAGAGCTCCAAAAAACAAAAAAAACCTTCCCTTCCCATGACAACATGTCCTTTAAATAAAGCCTAAACTTCAGTTTCTTTAGCTTTACTCCTCATTGCTTCTTTCACGTGCCCTCCACCCCCACCAGACTGATAGATTCACGGGACCTGACCATTCCCATGACTCCTTTTCCCATCACCCTTCTTCCACTCTTTCCTGCCCCCAAATCCAAATCAACCTTTCAGGCTTAGCTCCTCTAGGAAGCCTCCTGGAAAAGGGGAGGAGGGAATTACCACTGGTTTTATACTACCATATATCAGACATTATGCAGGTACTTTAGACTCATTAAACATCATTTGATCTTCACAACCTTATAAGACTGCTATTACTATGCCCATATCAAAGAAAAAAGTATTAATAGTTCAGAGGGTTAACTTGTCAATGGCCCATAATACTAAAGCACACACTCTTTCTACACACTATACCTTCTAAGCCCCTAGGACTTATTTTCCATGTTTAAATATTTGTAGGTATACAATTTGATTTTTGTATTTTATTAAAAACTGCCTCACATTATTTTCTTGTTTATAGATGTGCTTTATCTCTCCAGCTGAACTCTGAGCCTCTTACCCCAAGGACTTCCCCTATATAATACCTGACACATAGCTAAGCACACAGTGGCTACAAAATTTTACCAAACCAAAGCAATGTGTCTGGCCTTAGCTAGAAGAGAGGATTCTTGTGTTCTGGGTAAAGCTGCTGAACACCTGTGCCTTAATCACACATAACTATTAATTAATTTCTTCTAGAGCTAAGAAAAAAGTTCCCTTAACCAAGAAAATAACATAGTGAAGTCTATGAGTCACTCTTGTCAGCAATAACATGAAGATCCCAGAAAACAAGTAACAAAAAAAGAATCACAGTGGGTGGAGTGTTTTTCCCTTCTCACTTTGTAGGGAACACAATTGGGATGATGCTCTACAACGAGTGCACACAGATTCAGCTATGGAATGAGGGAATCCCAAAGGAAAGGCCAGCAGAACCCAGCCAGTCCTAAAGTTGCTCACAGAAAGGACCCAGAGGGCTCAGAATAACACAGTAGCAAAATACTGGCCAAGGAAACAGAATGTAGACTCCAGTTCTGCTTCATTCACTTATTCAACAATATGTATTAAAAGTACTAAGGATAACAGTTGTCTAGCATGTAATTCCAGAGAAGGCAATGGCACCCCACTCCAGTACTCTTGCCTGGAAAGTCCCATGGACGGAGGAGCCTGGTAGGCTGCAGTCCATGGGGTCGCTAAGAGTCGGACATGACTGAGCGACTTCACTTTCACTTTTCACTTTCATGCATTGGAGAAGGAAATGGTAACCCACTCCAGTGTTGTTGCCTGGAGAATCCCAGGGACGGGGGAGCCTGATGGCCTGCCATCTATGGGGTTGCAGAGAGTCGGACACGACTGAAGCAACTTGGCAGCAGCAGCAGCAGCAGCATGTAATTCAGACAAGCAAGTTGCTTAACTTCTCTGGACCTCAATTTCTTCACCTCTAAAAGAGGTTAAAAAAGAGTTTTAAAAAAAGAGTTTACAAAAAAGATCTTCACAACCCAGATAATCATGATGGTGTGATCACTGACCTAGAGCCAGACATCCTAGAATGTGAAGTCAAGTGGACTTTAGGAAGCATCACTATGAACAAAGGTAGTGGAGGTGATGGAATTCCAGTTGAGCTATTTCAAATCCTAAAAGATGATGCTGTGAAAGTGCTGCACTCAATATGCCAGCAAATGTGGAAAACTCAGTGGTGGCCAAGGGATTGGAAAAGGTCAGTTTTCATTCCAATCCCAAAGAAAGGCAATGCCATGAATGCTCAAACTACCCCACAATTGCACTCATCTCACATGCTAGCAAAGTAATCTCAAAATTCTCCAAGCCAGGCTTCAGCAATACGTGAACCATGAACTTCCAGATGTTGAAGCTGGTTTTAGAAAAGGCAGAGGAACTAGAGATCAAATTGCCAACATCCGCTGGATCATGGAAAAAGCAAGAGAGTTCCAGAAAAACATCTATTTCTGCTTTATTGACTATGCCAAAGCCTTTGACTGTATGGATCACAAGAAACTGTGGAAAATTCTGAAAGAGATGGGAATCCCAGACCACCCAACCTGCCTCTTGAGAAACCTATATGCAGGTCAGGAAGCAACAGTTAGAAGTGGACATGGAACAACACACTGGTTCCAAATCAGGAAAGGAGTCCGTCAAGGCTGTATATTGTCACCCTGCTTATTTAACTTATATGTGGAGTACATCATGAGAAACGCTGGGCTGGAGGAAGCACAAGCTGGAATCAAGATTGCCCGGAGAAATATCAATAACCTCAGATATGCAGATGACACCACCCTTATGGCAGAAAGTGAAGAAGAACTAAAAAGCCTCTTGATAAAAGTGAAAGAGGAGAGTGAAAAAGTTGGCTTAAAACTCAGCATTCAGAAAACGAAGATCATGGCATCCGGTCCCATCACTTCATGGCAAATAAATGTGGAAACAGTGGAAAGAGTAGCTTTATTTTGGGGGGCTCCAAAATCACTGCAGATGGTGATTGCAGCCATGAAATTAAAAGATGCTTTCTCTTTGGAAGAAAAGTTATGACCAACCTAGACAGCATATTAAAAAGCAGAGACATTACTTTGCCAACAAAGGTCTGTCTAGTCAAGGCTATGGTTTTTCCAGTAGTCATGTATGGTTGTGAGAGTTGGACTATAAAGAAAGCTGAGCACCAAAGAATTGACGCTTTTGAACTGTGGCGTTGGAGAAGACTCTTGAGAGTCCCGTGGACTGCAAGGAGATCCAACCAGTCCATCCTAAAGGCGATTAGTCATGAGTGTTCACTGGAAGGACTGATGTTGAAGCTGAAACTCCAATACTTTGGCCACCTCATGCAAAGAACTGACTCATTTGAAAAGACCCTGATGCTGGGAAAGATTGAGGGCAGGAGGAGAAGGGGACGACAGAGGATGAGATGGTTGGATGGCATCACCGACTCAATGGACATGAGCTTGGGTAGACTCCGGGAGTTGGTGATGGACAGGGAGGCCTGGCATGCTGCAGTCCATGGGATAGCAAAGAGTTGGACACGACTGAGCAACTGAACCGAACTGAAAAAGAGTTTAATGAGCACTTTCTTGCCCATTTCACAAGCTGTTTAAGTTGTCAAATGAGAAGACAGAGCAACATCATGGACAAAATACAAGGCTGTGGGTTTTCTTAACTGTGTAAAACATACATAACACAGCGGCTCAGTCGCTCAGTTGTGTCTGACTCTTTGCAGCCCCATTCACTGTAGCCCACCAGGCTCCTCTGCCCATGGAACTTTATAAGCAAGAATATTGGAGTAGATTGCCATTTCCTACTTCAGGGGGTCTTCCCAATCCAGGGATCAAACCTGTGTCTCCTGTGGCTCCTGCATTGCAGGCAGATTCTTTACCACTGAGCCACCAAGGAAGCCCCATACAAAACACAAGAGGCTCTATTTCATATCTGCATTTCTCTGGCTTAAGGAGAGAGCAGCTGAGGGGAAAAACGGGGAAGTGAGGTCAGTGGTAGCCTCAACTGTATCATATCACCCACTTTACTGACCCCCTGTTGGGCCCGTAAGATTTCCAGAAATCACTGCCCAAAGTCAGTTCTAGAATTTGCAGGATGGAAAAGCCTAGAAGACTCATAGAATCTCAGAGCTAGAAGTGCTTTTCAGATGAAATGCATCCTAACCCACATCCATTTGTCATCTTTCTTCCATCCCATGACCAGATAACTGTCATGGCACTACTGATCTTCTGAGAGCCTCAGATATCAAACAGCATTTTATTAGCCAGCCTCTCTAGTTTCAATAATTATGTTTAGAGTCCTATTGCCATGTCTGAGTCTATAAAAAATTGTTGTCTAAATTTTGTGTAGGACTCAGTTACATTAGCCTATCAGGTTCCTCCATCCATGGGATTTTCCAGGCAAGAGTGCTGGAGTGGATTGCCATTTCCTTCTCCAGGGGATCTTCCCAACCCAGGAATTGAACCCAGGTCTCCTGCATTGCAGGCAGACGCTTTACTGTCTGAGCCACCAGGGAGGCCCAGTTACATGATAGTGTAAAAAAAAAAGTTCCTATACTCAACTTGGACCTAAACATAAAAGGAAAGAGGTACCTTCCTGAAGCGAGTACGGTGGTATTAACAGCACAGATGTTTAGTAAGAGTCGCTCCATGGAGGAAACGGTTTCAAGATTGAGGCTCAGATGACATGGTCCAGCTGCCCCTTCTTACATCTTCTAATGCTAACCTTACTTATTCTGGATGGTGGTCTTATCATATTAAGGAATTCAGCATTTCCTCACAGTGGCCCTAGGTAGCTAGTCTCTTTTTAACAGCTGTAATGTCAAAGCGCTATCTCTGTGTGGCCCACTCCAACGACCAGGAGTTACAGTACTTCAAAAAAATCTTCCTTGTGTATTAAGGACCAGATTAAACAACAATTCAAACTACTTTAGTTAGAGGAAAATGGCCATTTTAAAAGTTATCAGCCCCTCTCTGTCTTAGAAACATCAAGTCATCTTGGGGCACATCACTGTTCCTGAGGGGCTTTTTTAGCCCCCATTAACTAAATAAATATAAGGCAAGTAGGCACATTTCACCTTTAAGGAAAAGGATGCAACAGGATCTGTGACTTGGCAAAGACCATCCCCAATACCCTTTGGTAGGCAAAACTGGGGAAAATGAATATGAATATACACAGGGTTCAAAGTCCCCCAGGAACAAAGACTGAAACCTTGACCACCTTTCCTTTGAGTTTCAATACTATTAGAATTTCTCAGACTGACTGAGATTTTAAGTCAAGTTAAAGGAAGAAAGAGGCAGTAACAGCCTACAGTAAGTACTCACTCCTGAGGAAAGAGAACGTCCGAATGGGTGTTCCAAACTCAATACCATAACCCAAATGATCATGGAAGAAGGCTGGCTATGAAACACTTCAAGACCCAGCCAACCAGAGACTGAACGGGCTCCCTTCTCCAGTGGATGAGTACATATGGACATGACTTGGAGGGGTCAAGCACCGCAGAGCCTAGGCCAAATGACACTTAAGGAGAACTATCATCCTTCCTCAAAGAACCACTGTCATTAGGCAGAACCAAGTCCCCGCAGCTATACTAAATAAGGAAACAACATTCCGTGCAAAGTCCGTTTTTAAAAGCCACACTGTGTTATCATCAGCAGAAGCTAAAATATGGGGCCCACAACCAGAACAATACAATTCTCTAGTCCTCTATCTGGAACTAAGCCTGAACCCTTAGATTTCTTGAATAGTTTGACAAAGAGAAAGAGTAGGGACAAAAAGCCCCAAGAGAAACATACCAAATTTCCTGATAAGTTCAGTCATTCAAGAGATTAATCTTAATATTGGAAAGACATTTGACCTTATTTGTATTTCAAGCAAATGACAAGCTGATGAGGTATTTCATATTCACTGCACTTTAATTTTTCCAAAATATGCTACACTGGTCCACCCAAAAGGCTCTGGTTATGCCTTCTGAAGCCACACAGAAAAATAAGATTTTTTTTTCCTCTTCCAAAGAACAGCCTTTCAAGGACAGGAAGACAATGATTACTTTTTCTCCAGGAATTCCAAACCTGGCTCCTTCAACTCCTCTTCAAAGCACTAGATTTCAAGGCCCCTCTCCACCTCACCTCCTTTACATATGCTCTGGCCTGTCCATGGTGCCCTTACAGTGCCCAGTGCTTCTCGCTGTAGCCTACCACAGACAGCAGTCTCAGAGCACGTGAGACTACTGTGTCTTATCATCTATATTTCTATATCTTGTTCTGTGAGCCTTGGAGCCAGGCCCTTTTTCAGACACTATATTATACCCTTGTTAGCAGGCTCGCTAGTCCACCTCACTCTTCATAGGCCTGGAGAGGCAAAGGCTGGGCATAGTAGTTCTGCCTACTCTGGTCTTGAGATTCTAAGGGTACTTATAGCTGTCTCATCCCTCCCCACTGCCTACCTCTGGGCTTTGTGCTCCTCCAGACCCCTTTAGGGCTTAGACTTTAAGCCTATGTCATCTTACTCCTTAATGCACTTAATTACTTAATGCACCAGGGCAAGGCAGGCAATGGCTGGACCACGAAAGAAGAGATGGAAGGCAGAATAGCACAGCAGTTAAGAACATGGGCTCTGGAGTCAGACAGCCTAGGTTCAAATCCTGGTTCTATCACAAGCCATGAGACCTTGAACAAATCCTTTAAGTCTCTGTATCTCAGATTCCTCCTTGTAGAATGAAGACAATAATAGTACCCACTGATGGAAGCATTCTGTACCTCGATTGCAGGGGAGGTATATATATTTTTAGAGCTGTATATATTTATCAAAACTCAAACTGAACACTTAAAATGAGAGCATTTTACTCTATGTAAACTATATCTCAATAAAGTCAATTTGAAAGGCTTGAAAAAATTGTAGTAACTTCTCATAGAGGATTGTGAGGATTAAAAGAATTTTGAAATACCTAAAACAGTTTCCTAAATCACAGTAAGCACTCAAGCAATGTTATCTACTTGTAATGGAGCCAGCAAGGCTGCACCTCATCTCTATGTCCTGTGATTGCTACTAGACAGCAAGGGAGGGTCCTGAAAACCTGAAAGCATCCTCAGCGGGCTGAGACGTGGTATTTTCCCAAAAGTTTCATTACAGATCTGGCTTTCACCAGATAAAACACCAGGGTTACAAACCACACCTCTTCCATGCTCCAGCCAAGGGTGCGTTTAACACTAGGAAAGCCAAACCACAGGAATCATCACCAAAACCAAAGATATTCCAGTGAAACTGGGAGGGATCTTCTTTCTTTAGTCTCCTCTGGCTTAGCCCATGAGGTCTTCCTGGGCCAATTTAGGTTTCTGTTCAGTACTTCACCACATCTTCCCTGAATGTCTTCTCTGCCCAGCCTGTGCAGGAGGAGGGAGTGACAGAAGGAAAAGATATCAAGTTTCCTGGCTCCCTCACCCCCACCAAGTTCACAATCTACAGGAATTACAAATAGAAAGAGGAAACTGATATTAGAGGCAACGAGGCACAGGGAAGAGAACGCTCTGCAGGGAGCTGGATGACCGGTGTCTAGCCTCAACTGACACTTACTAGTCACATGACCATGAGCTAGTTCCCATGTCACTGTGAACTTCAATTTCATCCCCTATAAAATGAAGGGATAGGAATAAACACTCTCAGTCTGTGGCCTGACGATGGTAGAAAAACAAGTGTAATAGGACTTGTTTCAGGCTCTCAGTCCTGTGAGAAATCTCAGGGTGAGCCAAGTGAGCTAATGTAGAAGAACTGATTGTCTCAGACCCAGAAGACAGTAAGGGGAGTGAGTGCCTCAGGGCTGTGGCTGCTGCAGCAACAGTGATGGTGGGCAGTTCAGCCACTATTACAGGGAACAGGTTCATTTCCATTTTCTCACCTTGCACTGCCCCACAAGACCAAACCTGCAAATTAAGGATTCAGGATGCCAAGAGTGGCTCATTTCTGGCATTTCCTCCCTATTCATTCCCTGGATCAGGCCCAGGGGCCTAGAAGAACACTGTAAGGTGAAGGGCAAAGCAGACAAAGATAACATCTATAGAGCACGACACTGTTCTCTCTGGAAATCAGCTACTGCGGTGCATGTTTGAAAGACTATGGGGCCTAGAAGATAACACAATACAGTGAATTATGCAAGAGAATCCTTTTTTAGTTTATGGAGGTACACAAGATAGTTGTACAACCATCTAATTCAGGCATCAATGTAGTTCAGTTCAAATTTCTTGATATTCTAGTCTCCCTCTGGCCCTGTGCCTGCTAAAGAGAGATGAAACCAACTCAGACGCTTGCTTTAAAGAGGCTCAAGATGTGGACAGAGAAGCAGTGAGGAACATGGTACAACAGAGGCCTGTACAGAGTGCCGTGGGGGCACAAAAGTAGGGGTGCCTACCTCCACAGAGAGAAGCACTTACAGGCAAGTCACTGAAGAGGTAACATCTAAACTGAGTCTTAAGGGACTCCCCTGGTGGTCCAGTGGTCAAGAATCTGCCTTTCAATGCAGGGGATGCTGGTTTGATCCCTGGTCAGGGCACTAAGATTCCACACGCTGCGGAGCAACTAAGCCTGCACACCACAACCAGACAGCCGTGCAACAGCTGGAGAAGCCCACATGCCACAACAAAGACCCAGTGTATTCAAAATTAAATATATATTTTATATATCGATACACTGAGCCTTGAAACGATGAGGAGGTAAACATGGAGCACAGAAGACACAACGGACATCGTCCCTCTTTTCTAGGGATGGAAAGGACAGAGGGAACAGAATTCAGGACCTGCAAGCAGTCTGGGGGAGTTGAAGCACAAGCTAGGTGGGTCCAGAGGCCTTCTGTTACTTAGATCCTACTTCTCAAACAGGACTGCAGAGCTGCCAAGAGAAAGGAAGGAAGGAAAGAGTACTGAAAAGCAAGTGAGGCAGTGAATACACACCCCCCACTCCCCTCCTGCCTTCCCCCAGACTCTGCCTGACACAGCCTTCTCCCACACCACACACACCCCTGACAACTCCAGGAAGGAAAAGCCCTTCCCACTCTAAGGTCAGCAGCTCCAGACACCCCAAGTGAAGAGGCATGTCCTCTCCTAAAAGAGAAAACAAGAACCATGGGTCCCTGGCAAAGGGACATTAAATTCTAATTTACAAAGAGCCAAACAACCCTAGCAGCCATGCAACTCAGAAAGGATGAAGGAATTGCATCTCATCACCCAAGCTCAGATCTAATGTCTTTTTCACCCCAGCTCATCTTCAGTGAGCCATCCCCAGCCTCTGTCCTACTGAGAACATTATGGGAGCTGGAGTGAGAAAAGCAGCCCAACAAATCCAGAGCTGACTTATCCTTTAAAATGACTAGCTACAGTTATATCGTTGCCTCCTGCTAAACACAAAAATAAATTTTAGATGGGAAAAAAATGACTCTAGAGCATCTCTGAAGCAGGACACATTCCTGAGCCTCAGCCAGGCTGAGGATCCTGAGGTTACTGACACAGGGCGGCCAGGCAGATAAGTCAAATCAGACAAGGCCAAGAAAGCCATGGAAACAAGATGACACGCAAGACCTGAAGTCTATGACCATGCTGGGAAACAGCTGGGAGTGGGAGAGAAGCACGGACTTCAGTCAGACCCAAGCTCTAATTCCAAGGCACCACTCACTAGCTTCACCGAACCTTCAGTCTTCTCATCTGTAAACAAGAAGAACAATGCATTTACCTCAGAGAATTACTGAGATTATCAAATGAAGTAAAGAATATAAACCACTAGCTTGAGGCACACAGTCAGAGTTTAAATAACTTCTCTTCCCCTTATCTAGACAAAACAAAGCACTGCTACACAATTAGGGAGGCGTGACCCATTCACAACGCAGTCTATATAAACAGTACACCCTGAAGTTAGGCAACGCACAATCCAAGGCAACTAGCCACTGAGACTTCTGCCTATAAGCGGAGCCACAGCTCAGAATATCAGTGCTAAAACACTACCAAAGATGCATTCAAGACAATGGATGGGCCTGAAACCACACAATCAAGTCAACTAATAAATACAAGGCACCAGGGGCACAGAACCCTGACAACCATTGTAACTCCATCTTAGCCAGAAAGCCTCTTCTATGCTCCTGCAGGGGTAAAAGCCAATTTCTCGACCTCCATCAACCTCGAATCTGTAGATGAACACAGATTAACCAAGGATCTGGCAAGCGTGAAGCCAGGGATGAAAGCAAATGCTACAAGTTTGCAGCTGAGGTCTACATCCTCTTTGCTTGACAGGTGGGACAAATACTCAAGGGCAGGCAGTGCCACTAAAAGTGTTAAGTCTTGTCCCATGAGACCCAGGAGACTGAGTCCAAGACCTAGGATGACCTTAGCACCCTAGTTACCAAGGAGTAATGCCACCACTCCTGAGTGTCTCCAGGATAGGTAGAGACCATGTCTGATTGTTTTATATGTCCCCACACACTAGCACAGTGCATGACATAAGCCACCAGCTGTAAATGGTTGCTTAATGAATGAACCAACGTGGATGTAGCCTTATCCCTATCACTGGCCTCTGAGTCTCTGCATATATTCTACCTGTGGCCTAGAATTTGCCTTTCTGAGCCCCATTACTTAGGTATTTTTTCTCAATTTTCAGGTCTGTATTTAAATGTCAACTAGTAGGGTAGTGTTGAGGTCTTTTCCAACACCCTAAACAATATTAAGTTCTCCTGCAATGTGTACCCTCTCATCACATCCCTTATTTTCCACTGCATAAGTCATCAGACTTCACTGTGATTATCGGCTTCATTTTTGCCTTCTCTGCTACAGTGTAAGCTCTAGCAGAGCAGGAACCACATCTGTCTTGTTCATTATGCTGATTCCCAGAGCCTAGTGCAGTACCTGGCACAGAGGGAAAGCCCAGTGTTAGAATGACTGAACACACGAATGAAGGAATGAGAGCGCTCCAGTACAAAATGACTCTGGAGGGACTGGGGATTCAAAACTGGCTACACAGCCCTAAGCTGTCAAAGGTTACTTTTTGACTCGTATCTTAATACAGCCAAAAATACATGGAAAATGACAGCAGATTTGATAAACAATAGGATAAAGTAATCCCATGGACGGAGTAGCCTGGTAGGCTGCAGTCCATGGGGTCATGAAGAGTCGGGCACAACTGAAGCGGCTTAGCAGCAGCAGCAGCAACAGCAGCAGCAGCAGGACAAAGTACAGTTTGTTTCAAAGAAGCAGTAAGAAGAGATAAAGTAGGAGTTATGGGACTTCCCTGGTAGCTCAGTGGTAAATAAAGAATCCCCTTGCCAATGCAGGAGGCTCACATTTGATCCCTGATACAGGAGGATCCCACATGCCAAGCAGCAACTAAGCCCACGTGCCACAACTACCAAGCCTGTGCTCTAGAACCCCGGAGCCACAACTACTGAGGCCACATGCCACAACAGCTGAAGCCTGTGCGCCCCAGAGCCCGTGCTCCAAGAGAAGCCACCACGATGAGAGGCAAGAACACCACAACTAGAGAGTAGCTCTCAGTCGCCACTAGTAGAGAAAAGCCCGTGCAGGCAAACATTGTTAAAACATAAACAATGTTTTTAAAGTAGGAGTTATAAATCAGAAACCCCGCCTTGGAGTGCCTTAAATGCCATACTAAGGAATATGGTTTATTAGCCTACAGGACAGCACTATCTGACTTGAGTTCACTAAGGGCACACAGGCCTATGCTAGGTACCATCCTGCTATAGCCAACCACTGAGTTCCCTCTGATGCCCACAGACTGACAGGGCTTCTCCCCCTCCCTTCAGGTTTACCCCATTTCTCTGAGCCAAATGGACTCATTCAATAACACAGGTGCCCCCAAGGATAATTTACTAAAGAAAGTTGTAAACTTTACTGTCATTTAAGAAAAACAAGATCAGAACGCCTAGATTCAAGTTGTTTAGCTGTGTGACAGTAGGTTAGTCAATTTTATTTTTATTTATTTTTTTTTTTTATC
>NW_011494856.1:335338-335917 GCF_000754665.1 Bison bison bison
AATACATGTTTTTTTTTTTTTTTTTCCTTGTTAATTTTCTGTTTAGTTGATCTATCCATAAGTGTGAGTGGGGTATTAAAGTCTCCCACTATTATTGTGTTATTGTTAATTTCTCCTTTCATACTTGTTAGGATTTGTCTTACATACTGCGGTGCTCCCATGTTGGGTGGATATATATTTATAATTGTTATATCTTCTTCTTGGATTGATCCTTTGATCATTATGTAGTGACCATCTTTGTCTCTTTTCACAGCCTTTGTTTTAAAATCTAATTTATCCGATACGAGTATTGTGACTCCTGCTTTCTTTTGGTCCCAATTTGCATGGAAAATCTTTTTCCAGCCCTTCACTTTCAGTCTGTATGTGTCCCCTGTTTTGAGGTGGGTCTCATGTAGACAACATATGTAGGGGTCTTGTTTTTGTATCCATTCAGCCAGTCTTTGTCTTTTGGTTGGGGCATTCAACCCATTTACGTTTAAGGTAATTACTAATAAGTATGATCCCGTTGCCATTTACTTTATTGTTTTGGGTTCGAGTTTATACACCATTTTTGTGTTTCCTGTCTAGAGAATATCCTTT
>NW_011494856.1:336017-350090 GCF_000754665.1 Bison bison bison
CTGGTGTTTGGAAACTTCTCTCTTTTTAAGACTCCCTTCCCGGGATGGAACTCCGTCCCTCCCTCTTTTGTCTCTTTTATTGTCTTTAATATTTTTTCCTACCTCCTTTCGAGGAGTTGGGTTGCTTTTCTGGGTGCCTGATGTCCTCTGCCGGCATTCAGAAGTTGTTTTGTGGAATTTACTCGACGTTTAAATGCTCTTTTGATGAATTTGTGGGGGAGAAAGTGTTTTCCCCGTCCTACTCCTCCGCCATCTTGGCGCCTTCCCTGGTTAGTCAATTTTATAGAGGAGTTTTAGTAATCTCTTCTATAAAATAACAATAATAGGGACTTCTCTAGTGGTCTAGTGGTTAAGAATCTGCCTTGCAATGCAGGGGATGCAGGTTTGATCCCTGATTGGGGAACCAAGATCCCACATGCCATGGAGCAACTAAGCTAGCGCCACAGCTACTAAGCACTCAGGCCACAACTAGAGAGTCCATGCATTGCAACAAGAGATCCCACGTGTCACAACTAAGACCCAATGCAGCCAAATAAACAGATAAATATTTGGAAAAAAAAATAATGCCTATCTCACAAGGTTGTAGAGAAGGTTGAAATAACACATTCAAAGGACCTAGTTCAGTGTACTTCATATAGTGAGGGTCCAACATAGGTTTACTTAAAAAAAAACAGTCCCACCTAGGGCAGAAGACTATTATTTCCTCCTAAGTACTGAGCACTTTCACTTAACCTAATATAGCACAGAGACCCATAAGGCCAGAGGTTACTCATAAAGAATTGGGCCTGCCTTACCTCCTAAAAGGGGATGGGCGTATTGCCCTGTTTCCATTCTCTCTCGAGCTGTCTGATCACTGAGGAAATTACAAGCAGGCAGGCTGTTGGGAGTGGGGAGGTAGGGGAAGAGCTGAGACTCTCCCAGAACTTGAGCTCTATTAATCGCCTGGTCACATGTCTACAGAGGCACAGGATTGTTGTCTATAAACTTGGTAACCTATGGACCAAGACAGGCAACTTAGGACTGGGGTGTGTTCCAGACCAAAGACTGCAAAATGGGGTCCACTCTGCAGTGAAGTGTGGAGCAAACTAGAGCAATAAGAACTAAGGTGTTGACTTAGGTCAACACCTTCAACTAAGGTGTTGAATTCATACGATTCAGGCAAGGAAACTGCAGAATAAATCCTTCACCCTCCCTAACCCTGCTAGCTTTATGTTACAGGAAACCTAAGATGGGGCTCAGTGTTCACAGGACTTTGGTTTGCCCTTGAGAATATATTTAGATGCTCACTTGAGACCTGACTGCATCACCTTGGACAAGTCACTACCCTCTAGGCTTGTTTCTTTTGAATACATCTGAAACTCAAGAAGGGAGGGCCAGATGATCCTGCCTCTTGATGAGCTTGCTCACAAATCTTCACCACAAAGTCCCAGCCCTGATTTGTGAGAACACAAAGTCTACAACACTGTGTTCTAGAGATGGAGAGAGAACGATCTCCAGTATACTGCCCTCTGCAACCAGCCTCAGCCACTCCACCAGGAAGACAGGCAAGGACCCTTAGGAACCGAGAACAGGCCACCTCAACCTCTCAAGTCCAGCGTCAGAAGGGCCTCATCCTATGGCCCCCAGGGAGGGGCTCAGTGAATATAAACAAACAACCAGAATGTGGGTGCAAACTGTCAGTTCCCTTACAGTTTCTTCAAGAGAAGACCTGGAACAGAGGAAAAAAAAGAGAGGACAGATAGGGGAGTTAAGGGACCTGTATTTTTTGCCTTTCCCAATCTCACACCACCATCAGGGGAAAAGCAGGACATCTGTAGGAAACTTACCTACTTAAAGTCATCAAGTTATTAGATTTAAATACACACATGTACAGAACTGTCTGTGGGCATATGGTCTTTTCTTTATTCCACAAAAAATCTCATGAGAAAGAGTCAAGAAATGATGGCTTCCAGAATGCCAGGAAAGAATTTAAGTCCTTGTCAGCACTTTGTGTATGCTATACACACATACATACATGCAACACACAATCACAGATAATCACGCATCCCAAGGCTAAACTAAAAAGTGCACAGAGCACAGATAAGCCAAAGGAGTTTAAAAGACAAAACAGCTCCCAAGCCAGTAAAATGAAACTGTTATATAGGGTTGCTGCTGCTGCTAAGTCGCTTCAGTCGTGTCCGACTCTGTGTGACCCCACAGACGGCAGCCCACCGGGCTCCCCCGTCCCTGGGATTCTCCAGCAAGAACACTGGAGTGGGTTGCCAGTTCTTTCTCCAATGCATGAAAGTGAAAAAATAAAGTGAAGTTGCTCAGTCATGTCCGACTCCTAGCGACCCCATGGACTGCAGCCCACCAGGCCCCTCCGTCCATGGGATTTTCTAGGCAAGAGTACTGGAGTGGGGTGCCATCGCCTTCTCCATTATGTAGGGTTACATATGTATTAATACACCTAAAGAAAAAATCTGTACTTCATCAGGGAGCTTTGGACAGCTGTGGAAGCTGAGAAAAAGCAGAGTCACAAATACACATACCAGCCAACATACAAATAGGTTCACTGGCAGAATGAACCCAACACTCATTCATTCCACAGTTTTACTGAGCACCTCTTATATACCAGGCACAACCACAGACCCTGGGAATAGTGACCCTAACACTGTGAAAAAGAGAGGAAAAACAAAAAAAAAGAGAGGGAGCCAATGAAGTTCAAACATTCCAGTTGCTTTCCATCCCTACTATGATATGAATGCATCAGGTATGAGATGAATGCATCAGCTTGGATCAGTATCAGCCAGAGTCCTTAGTTGCACGAACAACTTAGCTGGTAAATTCAACAACTGAAACTAATTCTGCATAGTCTAAGCAGGAAAAAAAAATAAAAATAAAAACATTTTAAGAACAGCTCACTCAGCTGGAGAAGTGGAAAACCCAGGAATGGATGCCAAGAATAATGCCTAAAATCAGGAAGCAGAACTAGTCTGGTCAGGACACCTCTGCCTCCACTGCCAATGTCCACAGTCCCTGGCCACTATGATCCAGCCTGAAACACCACTCCACTGCTGCTCCAGAATCTCAATCCTGCTACACATACCACACCACCACAGTCCCTGCTTCCCTACATACCAGCTCTTCAGAGTCAAAGTCCATGGTGAGCGGATCAGACCAAAAGAACCTATGAAAGTTGAAAGTTTAATCGCTCAGTCGTGACCAACTCTTTGCGACCCCATGGATTGTAGACTACCAGGCTCCTCCATCTACTCTAGATTTTCCAGGCAAGAGCACTGGAGTGGGTTGCCATTTCCTTCTCCAAAGGATCTTCCAGACCCAGGGATCGAACCTGGGTCTCCCACATTGTAGGCAGACACTTTACCGTCTAAGCCACCAGGGAAGTCCTCATGGCAAGCTACAAAAGAGGCTGAAAGTAAATGTCTAACATTTTAAGTGGAGAAATTCTTAAATACAGGAAAAGGTAATAAACATTCATTTTAGCTATCTTGGCATTATACACAAAACACTGGATTCATCTAACTAAAGCCCCTAATCTAGAGTCCATGTTCAGCATAAGCTTTATGGTGAGGATTTGGTGTTCCATGTTGCCACCCAACAGTAAAAACGCACTGGTCATACCAACAGACCATACCACAGGCATTCTTGAGGTTTTTATATATTAGCCTCATGAACTTAGTCAAAAGAGTCTGCTTGAAGAGGTAAATATTCTCAGTATACCGACAAAATCTGAACCTTCAAAAAGTGAAATACTAACAAACATTCATTGAGCACTTCATATGTGCAGATACTATCCTAAGCACTTTATATGGATTAACTAATTTTTCATAACAACCATATACATTGGATACCATTCTCCTATATAACATAAGAGAAAACTGTGACACAGAGAGTTTAAAATAAGCATGCTTAAGAATACACAACTAATAAAACAAGGAGTCCAGAATTTGAACAAGGTAGTGTGACTCCATCTTTTTGTCAACTCCCCAAAGTAAATCCCCACTTAATGAAGCCTGTTAGGTGGCTTCTTGCTCACTGCAGTGCTTCTGGTGGGTTACAGAATGGCAGGAAGACACAGACCTATAACCTCCACTCTACGGTCCCATTCTTGATTTACTTAGATACAAACTCTTACTGGAAGAGAGATGGTTATCCACACAGGACAAGAACAGATGAAGCATCTAAGCGAGGCTTTGTTTGGCCTGTGGATTCTCTAACCATAGCTGCTGATAGTATTATTCACACAAGATAGTCTTTGCTGGACTTCAAGCTCAATTCTTCTCAATGGAAAATCTTATCTTCTAAATGGAAAATCTTATAAAGGTTGCTACATACAACCTTTTATTTATATTCAGGAATTATGCCTACATTCAGAAAGAATTTACACAGACAATACATATTAAGAGAGTTATCTCCAAAGTGGGATGCTCAAGACTTTCCAACAAAAGTACAGAAAGAAACGTTAAAACTCTTATTTTAACCTGTTTTTATCCTTAAAATATAAGAATTATGCTTTACTAATATTAAGTATACAGACGAACAATGATGCCCTCTCTGAGTCTGTCAAATGTTTCTATAGCATTTATTACATATAAGATGTCCTGAGAATAGAGTGGGAGTTCCACAGTGTTTGAGGGAGAAGAGTGTCTGTCTGCACTCACTCGTGTGCTCTCAGGATACCATGACATAGGGAAGTTAATACATGTCTGACTAAATAAACTTATGAATTATGGTTTCTATTTTTTCCCCACTAAACCAACCTCCATCACACAGATAAATGATTTTAAAGGATTCTTGCAAATAAATAAACAAAAATAAAAAATAATCCCCATGAGTTGAAGACAATATTAAAATTACACACAAAAATAAATAACAAGAAAGTGACAGAGCTGACCTTTCTAGTCATAATTTAAGCTCTCTATCAGCTACAGGGTAAAAACAATCTGCTGCTGCTGCTGTTGCTAAGTCACTTCAGTCGTGTCCAACTCTGTGCGACCCCATAGACGGAAGCCCACCAGGCTCCTCCGTCCCTGGGATTCTCTAGGCAAGAACATTGGAGTGGGTTGCCATTTCCTTCTCCAATGTAGGAAAGTGAAAAGTGAAAGTGAATTCGCCCAGTCGTGCCCGACTCTTCGAGACCCCGTGGACTGCAGCCTACCAAGCTCCATGGGATTCTCCAGGCAAGAGTATTGGAGTGGGGTGCCATCACCTTCTAATTGGTTCAAATAATAAGTTTGCCAAAAAGATTCAAAATTATTATTTTTTAATCTCTGAAAAGATGGATTTACATTTATTATTAACAATGAACTACATCCTTAGTGTATACTGTGCCTTAATATACTACACTAAATCAAGGGGTCAGCAAACATTTTCTATAAAGGGCCAGACAGTAAAAAATATTAGGCTCACAGGCCATATCTCCTCTATTCTATTGTGACTAAATAACTCTGCCATTATAGTACAAAAGTAGTCATAGATAATATACAAGTGAATATGGCTTTATTTATAGAAGCAAGTGCAGTTTGCCAATCCTTGTATTAAATAAAGATGAAATAAAGCTATCATGATTAAAAATACATTTAAAAATAAAATTTAAAGATAAACCTCTATAAATATTCTGTGATGTTTAAAATCTAGAGATACTGAATTCAGTTAAGAAGTTTCTATATAGGCTTTCCACTTACTTGTGAAAAATGCAAGGCACAGATCACTGGTGAAACACTATTTCCTTCTTGCTGCAGTGAAAAATGGGATTAAATAGGACGTGAAAAGCAATCTTTTTTAAATTTCATTTGTAAGCAAATGTAATTTGAACAAACATTTCTTAAGATTAAAAACAAAATTACAAACTATGGAGCACGGGAGATTGCTATCCAGTAAATATAAGTTTTCCTTCATGTTCCAATTAAACATATCTGCTACCTTCTGTTAAATGGTGAAATTCAAAAGGAACTGCCTTTGAAGAGCCACTAAAGGAAAAATACACAAGAAAAAATAACCTCTATAGTATAAGAATTCTTTTATAAAACAAAGTTTTATTTTAAAAATTATACATAAAGTTTTTTTGAAAATAAGTATAACCATTGATAAGGCATCTGATATAATTGTTAATTTAAAGGGATTCTAGGTGAGATTAAAGAAACAACACTCCACACACAGAATCATCTATAAGGAAGCTATTGTAGCAAAGATACAACAAAGAGGAAAGTGCTGAGTGCTAGGAGATTTCCTTAAAATTATTTATTTCATTTTCAGAAAAAGACCTTTAAAATTTAGTAGTTCCATTTACTGTAGCATCAAAAACACATCAAATACATACACATATGTATATGCATACGTGCGTGCTCAGGCACTCAGTAATGTCTGACTCTCTCTGACCCCGTGGACTGTAGCCCGCCAGGCTTCTCCGCCCATGGAATTTTCCAGGCAAGAATACTGGAGTGGGTTGCCACTGTCTACTCCAGGGGATCATCCTGACCCAGAGATCAAACACACGTCTCCTGCACTGGCAGGTGGATTCTTTACCACTATGCCACCTGGGAAGCACCACAGATGTAGATAGATATACATAAAAGAAAAGATGCTCTACTTCATTAATCATTGGGGAAACACAAATTAAAACCACAATATGAGAATACTGCACACTAACCAGAATGGCTAAAATGACAAAAATAGGGAAATCCTAGGTGTTGAAAAGGATGTCAACTAGAACTCTCACGCATAGCTTGTGGGACTGTGTATTACTGTCTCCTGTTATATAACAAATACCCTAAAATTAAGTTGCTTAAAACAGTAAACATTTATTACTCACACTATTTCTGAGAGTCAGGGACAGAGAGAGTGACTTAACTGGGTGGTTCTGGCTCAGGTCTCACACAAAGATTCATAAAGGACTATAGCCACTGAAGGCCTGATTGGGGGACTTTCCTGGTGGCTTATTGGTAAAGAATCTGCCTGCCAATGCAAGAGACAGAGGTTCATTCCCTGATCCAGGAAGATCCTACATGCCATTGAGCAACTACTGAGCCTTTGCTTTAGAGCTCGGGAGCCACAACTACTGAGCCCATATGTCGCAACTACTAAAGTGGTCATGCCCTAGGGCCCGTGCTGCACAAGAGAAACTACCACAGTGAGAAGCCCATGCACCACAACTAAAGAGTGGTCCCTGCTTGCTGCAACTAGGGAAAAGTCCATGCAGCAGCAAAGTCCCAGCACAGCCCCCCAAATAATAATAACTAATTAATTTAATTTAAAAAAAAAGACTTGACTGCAGCTGGAGGATCTGCTTCCAAGATGGCTCACTCCACAAACAAAGGAAAATTACAGGTCAATATTACTGATGAACACAGATGTAAAAATATTCAACAATATACTAACAAACCAAATCCAACTATACATTAAAAGGATCATCCACTGTGATCAAGTAGGATTCAGCCAGGAATGTAACAATTCTTCAATATTCGCAAATCAATCTATATGATACACCACCACATTAACAAACTGAAGAATAAAAACCATATGATCATCTCAATAGATGCAGAAAAAGCTTTTGACAAAATTCAACACCCATTTATAATCAAAGCTTTCCAGAAAGTGGGACTAGAGGGAACTTACCTCAACATAATAAAATGCCAAATATGTTTAACTCACAGCTAACATTATTCTCAGCAGTGAAAAACTGAAAGCAATACCTCTGAGATCAGGAACAAGGCAAGGATGTCCACTGTCATCTCTTTTTTTCAACATAGTTTTGGACGTCCTAACCACAGCAATCAAAGAAGAGGAAATAAAAGAAATCCAAATCAATGAATTCAGAAAAGTTGCAGGATACAGAATTAACACACAGAAATCTCTTGCATTCCGATACACTAAGAATGAAAGATCAGAAAGAGAAATCAAGGAAACAATCCCATTTATCATCCCAGCAAAAAGAATAAAATATCTAAGAATAAACCTACCTAAGGAGACAAAAGACCTCTATTCTCAAAATTCTAAGAAGCTAATGAAAGAAACTGGAGATGACACAAACAGATGGAAGGATATACTATATTCTTGAGTTGGAAGAATCAATACTATTAAAATGACTATACTACTCAAAGCAATCTACAGATTCAATGCAATCCCTATCAAATTACCAATGGCATTTTTCATAGAACTAGAACAAAAAAATTCTAAAATTAATATGGGAGCACAAAAGACCCCCAAATAGCCAAAGCAATCCTGAGAAAGAAAAACACAGTTGGAGGAATCAGACACCCTGACTTCAGACTATACTACAAAGCTACAGTAATCAAAACAGTAATGGTACTGGCACAAAAAGAGAAATACAGATCAATGGAACAAGATAGAAAGCCCAGAGATAAACCTACACACCTATGGTCAACTAATCCATTACAAATGAAGCAAGAATATACAATGGAGAAAAAGTCTCTTCAATAAGTGGTGCTAGGAAAACTGGACAGCTACACGTTAAAAAAAGAAAGAAAGAAATTAGAACACTCTCTAACAACATACACAAAAACAAATTCAAAATGAATCAAAGACCTAAATGTAAGGCTGAACACTATAAAACTCTCAGAAGAAAACATAGGAACAACACTCTTTGACATAAATAGCAGCAATATCATTTTGGATCCACCTTCTACAGTAATGGAAATACAAAACAAAAATAAACATAAATATTTTGTTTATGAAAAACAAAATAAACAAATGGAACCTAGTTAAAAGCTACTGCACAGCAAAGGAAACTATAAACAAAATGAAAAGACAACCCACAGAATGGGAGAAAATATTTGCAAATGATGCAACCCACAAGGGATTAATCTCCAAAATATACAAACAGCCCATACAGCTCTGTCAAAAAACAACCCAATCAAAAAATGGGCTAACCAAAATTAATATTTTTCCAAAGAAGACATATAGATGGCCAAAAAGCACATGAAAAGATGCTCAACACCACTAAATATAAGAAAAATGCAACTCAAAACTACAGTGAGGTATTACCTCACACTGGTCAGAATGGTCATCATCAAAAGTCTACAAACAAATGCTGGAGAGGGTGTGGAGCAAAAGGAATCCTCCTACACTGTTAGTGGGAATGTAAATTGGTACAACTGCTATGAAGTAAAGTATGGAGGTTCCTTTAAAAAAAAAATAGAACTACATATAATCCAGCAATCTCACTCCTGGGCAAATATCCAGAGAAAACCATAATCCTAAAGGATATATGTACCCCAAAACTTACTGCAGCACTGTTTACAATAGCCAAGACATGGAAGCAACCTAAATGTTCATCAACAGAGGAATGGATAAAGAAGATATACAATACATATATATGGTGGAATATTAGCCATAAAAAAAGAATGAAATAATGCCATTTGCAGCAATGTGGAAGGACCTAGGGATTATCATACTAAGTGAAGTGAAAGACAATATATGATATTGTTTATATATGGCATCTAAAAAAAATGGTACAAATGAACTTATTTACAAAACAGAAATAGAATCACAGATGTAGAAAACAAACTTATGCTTACCAGGGGATAAGTGGGAGTGAGCGAAATATTGGGAGATTAGGACTGACATATACACACTACTAGATAACATTTACGGAACTACTGTATACCACAGGGAACTCTACTCAATACTCTATAATGACCTATATAGGGAAAGAATCTTAAAAGAAGGGGGGTATACGTATAACTGATTCACTTTGCTGAACAGCAGAAATTAACACAACATTGCAAATCAACTATACTCCAAAAAAAATTAAAAGAAAAAAAAAAGATGGCTCACACACACTCTTAGCAAGTCAGTGCTGGGTGTGGTCAGGAAGCCTCAGTTCTTCTCCAAGTGGGCAGTTCCATAGCCTGCTTCAGTGTGCTCACAATATATGAGTGGGCTTCTACCAGAGTGAGTGATCCAAGAGACACTGAGACAAACAAACGGTAGTACCTTTTATGACCTAGTCATTGAAGTCATACAACATCAGTTCCATGCAGTTCAGTTGTTCAGTCACGTCCAACTCTTTATAACCCCATGGACTCAGCACACCAGGCTTTCCTGTCCATCACCAACTCCCGGAGCTTGCTCAAACTCACGTCCATCGAGTTAGCGATGCCATCCAAACATCTCATCCTCTGCCACCCAACCATCTCATCCTCTGTCATCCCCTTCTTCTCCTGCCTTCAATCTTTCCCAGCATCAGGGTCTATTCCAATGAGTCAGTTCTTCACATCAACTGGCCAAAATATTGGATTTTCAGCTTCAGCATCAGTCCTTCCAATTAATATTCAGGACTGATTTCCTTTAGGAAATCCTTTAGGATGGAATGGTTGGATCTCCTTGCAGTCCAAGAGACTCTGACAAGAGTCTTCTCCAACACCATAGTTCAAAAGCATCAATTCTTCAGCGCTCAGCTTCCTTTATGGTCCAACTCTCACATCCATACACAACCACTGGAACAAACCATAGCTGTGACTAGATGGACCTTTGTCGGCAAAGTAATATCTCTGCTTTTTAATATGCTGTCTAGGTTGGTCATAACTTTTCTTACAAGGAGCAAGCGTCTTTTGCTACAGTCATCATCTGCAGTGATTTTGGAGTGCCAAAAAATAAAGTCTCTCACTGCTTCCACTGTTTCCCCATCTATTTGCCATGAAGTGATGGGACCAGATGCCATGATCTTCATTTTTTGAATGTTAAGTTTTAAGGCAGCTTTTTCACTCTCCTCTTCAACTTTCATCAAGAGGCTCTTCAGTTCTTCTTCACTTTCTGCCATAAGGGTGGTGTCATCTGCATATCTGAGGTTATTGATATTTCTTCTGGCAATCTTGATTCCAGCTTGTGCTTCATCCAGCCTGGCATTTTGCATGATGTACTCTGCATATAAGTTAAATAAGCAGGGTGACAATATACAGCCTTAACGTACTTCTTTCCCAATTTGGAACTAGTCTGTTGTTCCATGTCCAGTTCTAACTGTTGCTTCTTGACCTGCATACAGATTTCTCAGGAAGCAGGTCAGGTGGTCTGGTATTCCCATCTATTTCAGAATTTTCCACAGTTTGTGATGATCTACACAGTCAAAGGCTTTGGTGTAATCAATAAAGCAGAAGATGTTTTTCTGGTATTCTCTTGCTTTTTCAATGATCCAGTGGATGTTGGCAATTTGATCTCTGGTTCCTCTGCCTTTTCTAAATCCAGCTTGAACGTCTGAATGTATCGGTTCACGTACTACTGAAGCCTGGCTTGGAGAATTTTGAGCATTACTTTGCTAGCATGTGAGATGAGTGCAACTGTGCGGTAATTTGAACATTCTTTGGCATTGCCTTTCTTAGGGATTGGAATGAAAACTGACCTTTTCCAGTCCTGTGGCCACTGCTGAGTTTCCAAATTTGCTGGCATATTGAGTGCAGCACTTTTACAGCATCATCTTTTAGGATTTGAAATAGCTCAACTGGAATTCCATCACCTCCACTAGCTTTGTTCATAGTGATGCTTCCTAAGGCCACTTGACTTCGCATTCCAGGATGTCTGGCTCTAGGTGAGTGATCACACCATCATGGTTATCTGGATCATTAAAATCTTTTTTGTATAGTTCTTCTGTGTATCCTTGCCACCTCCTCTTAATATCTTCTGTTCCTGTTAGGCCCATATCATTTCTGTCCTTTATCGAGCCCATCTTTGCATGAAATGTTCCCTTAGTATCTCTAATTTTCTTGAAGAGATCTCTAGTCTGCCCATTCTATTGTTTTCCTCTATTTCTTTGCATTGATCACTGAGGAAGGCTTATCTCTCCTTGCTATTCTTTGGAACTCTGCATTCAAATGGGTATATCTTTCCTTTTCTCCTTTGCCTTTAGCATCTCTTCTTTTCTCAGCTACTTGTAAGGCCTCGTCAGACAACCATTTTGCCTTTTTGTATTTCTTTTTCTTGGGGATGGTCTTGATCACTGCCTCCTGTACAACGTCAAGAACCTCCATCCACAGTTCTTTAGGCACTCTATCAGATCTAATCCCTTGAATCTATTTGTCACATCCATTGTATAATCGTAAGGGATTTGATTTAGGTTATACCTGAATGGGCTACTGGTTTTCCCTACTTTCTTCAACTTAAGTCTGAATTTGGCAATAAGGAGTTCATGATCAGGGGACCATACTTTGAGCATCTTTGCTTTAAACTAAGGAGAAGGCAATGGCATCCGACTCCAGTACTCTTGCCTGGAAAATCCCATGGACAGAGGAACCTAGCAGGCTGCAGTCCATGGGGTCGCTAAGAGTCAGACATAACTGAGCAACTTCACTTTCAGTTTTCACTTTCATGCATTGGAGAAGGAAATGGCAACCTACTCCAGTATTCTTGCCTGGAGAATCCCAGGGACTGGGGAGCCTGGTGGGCTGCCATCTATCGGGTCGCACGGAGTCAGACATGACTGAACAGACTTAGCAGCAGCAGCAATTCATGATCTGAGCCACAGTTAGCTCCAGGTCTTATTTTTGCTGACTGTACAGAACTTCTCCATCTTCGATTGCAAAGAATATAATCAATCTGATTTCAGTATTGATCATCTGGTGAAATTCATGTGTAGAGTCTTCTCTTGTGTTGTTGGAAGAGGGTTTTTGCTATGACCAGTGAGTTCTCTTGGCAAAACTCTGTTAGCCTTTGCCCTGCTTCATTTTGTTCTCCAAGGCCAAATTTGCCTGTTACTCCAGGTATCTCTTGACTTCCTGCTTTTGCATTCCAGTCCCCTGTGATGAAAAGGACATCTTTTTTGGGTGCTAGTTCTAAAAGGTCTTGTAGGTCTTCATAGAACCGTTCAGCTTCTTCAGCATTACTGGTTGGGGCACAGACTTGGATTACTGTGATATTTAATGGCTTGCCTTGGGAAAGAACAGAGATCATTCTGTTGTTTTTGAGATTGCACCCAGGTACTGCATTTTGGACTCTTTCTGTTGTTCTTTTGTTGTTCATACACCATCACTTTCACTTTATTCTATTTGTTAGAATTGAGTTACTTAGGTCTAGCTGAGTTAAAGGAGAAAAATTAGGTTCCACCTCTTGATGGGACGAGTATTAAACAATCTGTGGACATATTTAAAAACAACTAATCTCAAAAATATACAAGCAACTCCTACAGCTCAACTCCAGAAAAATAAATGACCCAATCAAAAAATGGGCCAAAGAACTAGACATTTCTCCAAAGAAGACATATAGATGGCTAACAAACACATGAAAAGATGCTCAACATCACTCATTATCAGAGAAATGCAAATCAAAACCACTATGAGGTACCATTTCACGCCAGTCAGAATGGCTGCCATCCAAAAGTCTACAAGCAATAAATGCTGGAGAGGGTGTGGAGAAAAGGGAACCCTCTTATACTGTTGGTGGGAATGCAAACTAGTACAGCCACTATGGAGCACAGTGTGGAGATTCCTTAAAAAACTGGAAATAGAACTGCCTTATGATCCAGCAATTCCACTGCTGGGCATACACACTGAGGAAACCAGAAGGGAAAGAGACACGTGTTCATCGCAATGTTCATCGCAGCACTGTTTATAATAGCCAGGACATGGAAGCAACCTAGATGTCCATCAGCAGACAAATGGATAAGAAAGCAGTGGTACATATACACAATGGAGTATTACTCAGCCATTAAAAAGAATTCATTTGAATCAGTTCTAATGAGGTGGATGAAACTGGAACCTATTATACAGAGTGAAGTAAGCCAGAAAGAAAAACACCAATACAGTATACTAATGCATATATATGGAATTTAGAAAGATGGTAACACTAACCCTGTGTACAAGACAGCAAAAGAGACACTGATGTATAGATCAGTCTTATGGACTCTGTGGGAGAGGGAGAGGGTGGGGAGATTTGGGAGAATGGCATTGAAACATGTATAATATCATGTACGAAACGAGTCGCCAGTCCAGGTTCGATGCACGATACTGGATGCTTGGGGCTGGTGCACTGGGACGACCCAGAGGGAGGGTATGGGGAGGGAGGAGGGAGGAGGGAGGAGGGTTCAGGATGGGGAACACATGTATACCTGTGGCGGATTCATTT
>NW_011494856.1:350254-379858 GCF_000754665.1 Bison bison bison
TTCGATATTTGGCAAAACTAATACAATATTGTAAAGTTTAAAAATAAAATAAAATTAAAAAAAAAAACAAATACACTGACTTTGGCAAAGAATGTGGCAGTACCCACTTACCCACAGTGGAGGACCTGTATCTTACCAAGGCCTCTGTGTGCTAATCTCCTCTTATGCATGCTGTGTGATTAGCATGATGTTGTCAAAGTAACAGATGAAAGTGATGTTCTATGAGATGGCCAAATGGTCCAAGTCTCTTTTGACTATATTGTGAGAAAATTAAAAGTCTGGAAAGGTTTACATAGCCTCCAGCAAAACTATGAAGGTGTAATGATATCTGTACCACATGAATACAAATGGTTTTTGGTCTTTTTTCCAACTGAGATAGAAAAGAACACATTCACCAAATCAATACCCACATACCAAATTAATCTGCTCTAGCAAAGATACCGTATCTATCCAGCAGTCATAATTGAGGATACTAAATGAAAATTACTAAAGTGGAGGGTCTCCAGAATCCATCCAGTTTTGCAAAGAGGGCAGACTAAGTAATTAAATGTAGACATAAGAGAGACCAACACCCCTGTATTCTTAAGATCCTTAATGGCAGCACTAATCTCCATCAACCGTCACAGAATGCAATATTGCTTTTGATTCACCATCTTGGCCAGAGGAGAAAGCAACAGTTTCAAAAGCTTCCACTTGGCCTTCTCCACTTAGCTCTTATTTGACAGGTCAAGGATCTGATGTGGGTGCTACTCCAACAGTTGAGTATGTCCATCCCAATTATACGTTTGATGATAGGTCTGTGGGATAATTCTACTTCTAAAAAGAAAATAATTAGGTAAATATATGCTAACATTACATTAAGTGAAGCTAGACGTGATTCCATTTACATGAAATGTCTAGAACAGGCAAATCCACAGAGAAGGGAAGTAGATTAGTGGTTGCCAGGGACTACAGAATAAGGAGTGACTGTTTTATAGGGATGATGAAAGTGTTCTGGAATTACATAGTCAGATGCTGCACAAAATTGTTTAAAACCACTGAATTGTACACTTTAGAGTGGCAAATTTTATGTTATATGAATTTTAGCACATTAAAAAAAGTCAGTTGTTGGCTGCCTGATGACCTGGCTGGTGGATGAGGGCTGCTTTCCCCCTCACTCAGTATACAACACAGAAGCCAGCTCATGGCACCGTACATTCTAGCACCCTGAGCCCTTGCAAAATGCTGAGGATAGAAATATATTTCATCACTCACATTAACCAATACATTGTGAAGCCACTTCCTCCTGTTTTCTAGGAGTCCCTATTCACATTTGAAAGGCTCATGGCTTAAAAAAACAAAAAAGTACAGTTTGGTGTCCAGGTTAAGCAAGGTTCTTGGCATCTTCAACCCCCAGCAGTGACTGGCTCTGCTACTAACCTCACTCTCTCAGATTTTCTTTTTAATTTTAATTTTTTTTTTGGTTGCTCCGGGTCTTCAGTGCTGTATGTGGGCTTTCTCTAGCAGTGGCGAGCGCGAGCTACACTCTAGTTTCAGTGCACGGGCTTCTCTTGTTGTAGCACTCAGGCTCTAGAGAGTGTGGGCTCAAGAGTTCTGGCCCATAGGCTTAGTTGCCAAACAGAACGTGGGATCTTCCTGGATCAGGGATGGAACTCATATCTCCTGCATTGGCAGGCATATTCTTTACCATTGAACCACCAGGGAAGTCTATACTCTACCAGATTTGAAGGAAAATACAATCTCTTCTACAAAAAGCCGGAAAGATAGGAAGAAAGGATTCAGAAAATATCACATCTCAAACAAGTATTTGTTGGACAAATTGTCTAGCAGTTTTCAAATTATGCTCTGCAGATCCCTCCTCCCGCTAAGGTATCTTGATATGATTGACTTCTTCAAGCAGAGTAGCTCTGCTTTGTTGAGTTTTAAACATTAAAAGCATGCTTTAAAAAAAAAAAAAAAAAACTTTAATGGCTCAATTATGAAGCACATATCTGTGAATTTTGCTGATTTAATTATCTCCCCACCTCCAAACCCTCTGTAAGTACATGTACCTTGATCTTCCCTGAGGGAACCATCCCTCCCCTGCTCTCAGTCCACATGACTCCAGAGGAGCTGACCCTGATCCCTGGGTTCCATGAGTATAATATACCTGTTGGCTAATGAAAGTCCAGCATTCTTCCAACCACAGTAATACTTCAGGGTGGGCAAATGACTCAAGCCAAAATCACACCTAGGACTGCCAGCACCATCAGGAAACAGGTATTATCTTTCCAAAAGTGGTTGCTTAGCTGGTAGATTACATACCCAACTATCTTTGCCACTACATGGGTGGAGCCTGCCTAAGACCAAAACAAAGAAAAGCAAAGCCAAGAGGAGAGAGATTAGGTCCAAATGACATCATTCAAGTCCCTGGATCTTGCTGTGTCTAAAAGTAAATGGCTTTTTAGTCACTTCAGTCTTAAGTCCCTCTTATAAGTCAGCATGAATTGTATTTCTGTCACTTGCAAAAGAGTCACAACAAATTTAAAATTATTTGCAAAAAAATATTGAAAAACCTCGATTTGGTCAATAAACCTCAAACCTTTACTATAAATCAATAGTTGGGGAAAGAATTTTTAAAAAAAGAAAAACAAAAAAAATGTTACCAGTAGGCTTAGTCTCCTCCTTAATTCCACATTACATTCCCAAAATTACATGGGATTTTACAGTTTCCATTGATAACTTTGAAAGTGAAGTCGCTCAGTCGTGTCCGACTCTTTGCGACCCCATGGACTGTAACCTACCAAGCTCCTCTGTCCATGGGATTTTCCAGGCAATAGTACTGGAGTGGATTGCCATTTCCTTCTCCAGGGGATCTTCCCGACCCAGGGATCAAACTGTGTCTCCCACCTTATAGACAGACACTTTACCATCTGAGCCATCTCCAAAAACAAAACCACTCTGTGAGGTCAGCATTCACCTTGAAGACACTTAGGCCCAGAGAGAAGATGACCTGCAGTCATCAAATTTGAAATCAAGGCTTCTGTCTCCAAATTATACCTTTTTACTCCCCATTACTGCTTTGCATAGTTCTCAGCAAGTCATACACAAGGCTGGGAACCTGACCAGGCTCAGTACAGACTTGCCACCTGACAGCATTGTTCCCCTGACCCCTGCCAACTTTGCTCTGTTTCAGTAAGGCCTCACCCTGCTGCTTTCCACATAGCCTGAGATACAGACAAGCTCAAAGCACAGCATCCCACTGTCCGCACATAAGGGTGTGTCACTCAACTGACTGGCAACACAAAGTCAGTAGCCTTAACTCTCAAAGTAGCCCTACAACTATCAAATGCACATCAGTAGACAGACCTTATCTAAGGAGGAAGAAATGACTCCTAAGTTATACCTATGATAAGAGAAGCTGCAATTCAGCTAACAGCAACTAATACAACTTCTGCAACTATTGGAATCTGAAGATCCAAAAATCATTACTGACTAGAAAAACCCCAACAGCATACATTCAGAGTTTAAAAGTACATTAGGCTTACACTATATGCAAAAATTAATTCAAAGTGGATCAACAACCCAAGAGCTAAATCCATAAAACTCTTAGAAGACAACAGGAATAATCTTCACTGCCTTAGATGTGGCATTGGATTCTTAGATATAATATAAAAAGCATGAGCAACAAAGGAAAAAATAGATAAATATGACTCCATAAAAATTAAAAACGGCTGTGCATCAAAGAACATTATTAAGAAAGTGAAAAATCAATCTACAGAAGGGGAAGGAATATTTACAAACCATATATTTGATAAGGGACTTGTATCCAGAAAATATAAAAAATTCTAACAATTCAATCACAAAAAGACAGACAACCTAATTTTAAACAAATAAAGGACCTGGACAGACACTGCTCCAAAGAAGACATATACACAGCCAACAAGTACATGACAAGATGTTCAACATCATTAGCATTAGAGAAATGCAAATGAAAACCACAATAAAATGTCACTTCACACTCACTAAGATAGCTGTAATTAAAACAAACAAACCGAAAAATAGCAAGTGTTGGCAAAGATATAAAGAAATGGAATCCTTATATTTGCTGATAGGAATGTGAAATGGTGCAGTTGCTATGGAAAACAGTTTTGGCAGTCTCTCAATAAGCTAAACATATATTACCATATAACCCCAAAATTCTACTCCAAGGTATATAGCCAGAAGAGTTGAAAACTGGTACTCATACAAGTACATGTACAGACATGTCCACAGCAGCACTATTCACAATAGCCAAAAAGTGGAAACAACCAAAGCGTCCAGCACCAGATGGATGGATAGACAAGTTGGGGCATTTTCCAGCCATATAAAGGAACAAATCGTTCTGGTACATACTACAACATGGAAAAACCTTATAGACATTATTCTTAAGGAAATAAAGCCAGACACAAAAGGATATAATTGTATGATTCCATTTATATGAAATATCTGGAATAGACAAATTCATGGAGACAGAAAGTAGATTAGGATCTAACAATATCTAGGAGGAGGGGAAAATGGGGAGTTATTGCTTAATGGGTAAAGAGTTTCTGTCTGGGATGATGAAAAAGTTTTGCAAATAGATAGTGACGGTTGCACAACAGTGTGAATGTAATTATTGCCACAGAGTTATACACTTAAAAATGGTTAAAATTGCTAATTGAATGCTATATATTTTACCACAACAATAACAAAAAACTTGAAAAAGAAAAAAAAAGAATGACATGCTGACCCACGCTACAAAATTTTATGCTAAGTTAAAGAAGCCAGGGGGCTTCCTAGGTGGCGCAGTGGTAAAGAATCCACCTGCCAGTGCAGGAGATGCAAGAGACGTGGTTAGGTCCCTGGATCGGGAAGATCCCCTGGAAAAGGAAATGGCAACCCACTCCAGTATTCTTGCCTGGGAAATCTCATGGACAGAGGAGCCTGGCGGGCTACAGTCCATGAGGTCACAAAGAGTCAGACACGACTGAGTGACTGATTGAGCGCACATGCACGCAAAGAAGCCAGAAGTAAAAGGCCACATATCGTACGACTCTATATAAACATCCAAAATAGGTAAACCCATCAAGACAAAAATGCAGACTGATGGCTGCAGGGGGAGGGAGAAATGAGGAGGAACTGCTGACTGGTGAGATGTTTTACTGTGGAGTAATAGAACTGTTTCGGAACTAGACAGAGGTGGCGGTTGTATACAACACTGTAAAAGCACCAAATGGCACTGAATCGCTCAATTTAAAATGATTAATTTTATGTTATGTGACTTTCATCTCAATAAACACATTGAAAGTACACAAGAGAACTCAGGCGATCACCTGGGAAGGAGAAATTAGGGCTAAGTAGCAAGGCAAGGCCAACAAGTTCTATGGTCTACAAATAAACACTTCTTTTAAAAAAAAAGAAAGAAACAGTGAGAGCTGTCTCTGGGCAGTACTGTCACAGGAGCACAGAAAAAAAACCTGTATGGCACCTGTCTTTGAAAAACTCCCAATCCATGTGGCAATCACATATAAAGCAATGACAAAGCAGTGAGATAATTAACAGAAATAGACAACTTAACGGAAGAATAACATTGGAGGGGACTGTCTGTCTATGATGAGAGAACAGAGAAGGGTTCAAAAAAGTGGCAATGCTGGAAAATAGTATAGAAGGATGAGTTTACCAGATAGAAATGGCAGGAAGATATTCAAGCAAGATGAATGAGTAAAGCATGAATAAAAACAAGCAAGATATTTACAAGAAAATACGCAGGAGTCATATCATGGAATGTCATGAAACCAGATTCCATCAAAGGTTGGATTTTATAATATGCAGAGAATGGGAACGCAACAGAGATTTCTTAGCAGAGAAAGGCAGGGGTTAGATTAACTTGTTACTATGGGAATTTTTCTAGTGGTTTGGTGGCTAAGACTCTGTGCTCCCAATGCAGGGGGTCTGGGTTCGATCTCTGGTGAGGGAACTAGAGCCCACAGGCTGCAACGAAGACTTTGCATGACACAACAAATACCCAGCGCAGTCAAATAGGTAAGTAAATTTGTTTTTAAAGTTAAAAAAAAAAAAAGATGACTGTGGCAGCCAGTAGGAAGGATGGACAAAAAGAGAACATGGGGCTTCCTCGGCGGGTCAGCAGTAAAGAATCTGCCTGCCACTACAGGAGACGTGGGTTCAATCCCTGATCCAGGAAGATCCCACATGCTGAGGAGCAACTAAGCCTGGTGCCACAAGTGTTAAGAGCCCAGAAACCAGGACTATTGAGCCCACACACTGAAACTACTGAAGCCTGTGAGCCTAGGGCCTGTGCTCCACAACAAGAGAAGCAGCTGCAAGAAGACCTCACACCACGAGGAAGAGCAGCCCCCAGTCTCCGCAACCAGAGAAAAGCCCACACAACAGCAGTGAAGACAGCCCAGCCAAAAATAAATCAAAAGGGAAAGAGATCATGGATTGGACACACACCCCTCCTGCTATGCCTAGTTCCAACCTGGACTCCCCAGGACCACCACCAACACGACAAACCCTTACAGAAAAAAAAAAAAAAAATCAGTCATAGAATGTCAGGCCCAGACCTACAAAGACTGAGGCAGGATGAGGTTCTTAGTTTTGTAACAGTAACCATTTTTAAGTGAACAGTTCAGTGGCATATAGTGTATTCCAGTATATTCCCAATGCTGTGCAGCCACTGAAGTTCTTAGTTTTGGATGAGGTCCAGAAAAGCCTCTGTGGTTTCACTGAGGTCAGGCTCTACCCACACTTGCCTGGAGTCCCATGGCTGCCATCCTTTCTTCTAGCCTTTCCTGACCTGACCTGAACACAGGGCATATTGACCAGAAGCAAATTTTACTCTATCTCTTACTTAAAACTTTTCAGTGGCTCTGCTTTGCCCCAGGAACAGTTTCAAATCCTGAATATGACACACAAAGCTCTCTGCAACCTGGCATCTGCTTGCTCCCTCCCCTAATCTAAACACGCTGCATAAAGTCCTTTCCTCTCACTCTGCTCCCCTTGCTACTGGAGCTGCTGCTTCATGCTCTTCTCTTTCTCTCACCCTGGTAATGGTATTGTCACCCCCATACCCTTCCCCTCTTTGCTTACCCTACCCTGGGGAGAGTTCTCATCCTATTTTCATTACTTCCTGGGAACAGCTCTGCTCCCAGTTCATTTTACCCTGGGGGCCACTCTGAGCCACACTTTGCTCTTCACTGTTCTCTGGATACATCACTGCTCATATCATACCACAGGATGACGTTTCTCTACCTCCTCTTCTTCTACTTCTGTCATATTACTAAGAAGAACTTTACCCTGAAGAATCCACTTCTGCTCCCTCTGTCTGGGCCTCCTATAAGCCCAGAGCTTCACTAGGTTTCACTCCAAAGTTACTGATATGTAGGTCTGAGTACATTGTCAAAATCAGAGACGGGAAGCAGAATGGTGGTTGCAGGCCTAGAGAGAAACAGGAATGGGGAGTTACTGTCTAAATGGGTACAAAGTTTTTGTTTTACAAGAAGAAAAGAGCTTATAGGGATGGTGATGGTGGTAATCGCACAACATTATGAATGTATTTAATACCTCTGAACTATGCATTTCATGATTAAGATGGTAAATCTTATGTGTATTTTACCATAATTTTTTAAAATTTGGGAGGAAAGTTACTGGTACCTGAGACTTAGGAGAGAGATACACTATATCCCAGTCAGCTGGGGGGTTGGCTCCTGGTCCCATTCTCCTTCACCCTCCTTTCTGAAAGAATGATGTACCTCTTTTAGGATGGCATGTGAACCCAGAGACATTTGACCCTGGAGACAGCTCTGACTACAGTCTCAGCTTACTTTGGGAACAGCTCTGATCTAGGCCTTCTCAGTCACAACACCACAAAGAAAGTCACACTACAGGATACCCTGAAGATGGTTTGCACTCTGACTCTGGATGACATTAAACCTCAGGAAAGAAAAGTGATATGAAGCAATAAGCCCAAAATAACCTTAATGCTATTCCAAAATAGGGAAAGAAGGTCTTTTCCAGGGAGTGGGGGAGAAAATTTTCCAAATTATCATAAAACTCTTCTGATTTTCTGCATACACAAAGCCAAAAGTGTGTCAAAGCGGTGCACAGGAAGACCTCACACAAAGGCTCTTCTCCAGGTGTTTTAGGCTTCTAACTGCAGCAGCATCACAAGTATCCGTGTGCTTCCACGTGAGTGAATGAACAATGCCCAATTTGGGCATTCGGTCCTTGCCTTTCTTCTGGTTTCTAGGCCTATGGTTTAAACACTCCATTCAGAAGCAAAGAAATAATATTTAGACTCCATCCTCCTAAAATATTTTATTTGAATTTGGCAATGTTTTAAGTGGAACAGATCTAGGCTTTCAACTTTATAGCCATGAAATCCTAGGCACATAACTTTCCTCATTTGTAAAATGGGAATATTTTGCAGGGTTGTGAAGAAAATTAAACAAATATATATAAAGCATCTGCCTGTGTACCTGGCCCAGAATATTTCATTTAACAAGTATTTACTAAGCATATGTCATGTGCCAGTCACTGAGGATTCAGCAATGAACAAAAATGACTGTTCTTATGGAACTGACAGGGAGCAGGGGGCAAAGTAAAGGGCCTGGCAAACAAACATGTTTAGAAAATGATAAATGCTATAGAGAAAAATTAATGAGAATAGAGATTAAGGTGTGCTATAGGGGAGGGTTTGCTATTTTTTAATAGAATGACTGAAGAAAGCCTCGTTGAGAATATGACATTTGACCAAAGAATCTGAAGGAAATGAGATAATAGGCAACGCAGAGGGGAAAGAGGGGAGAACAAATGCCAAGGAGGCACAAGCATACCTGCCTTGCTCAAAACAGAGTGCAGAAGCCAATGGGGCAGGGCAAGCAGGTGGAGAGGGGGATAAGCCAGGTAACTGGAGCCTGGTCACTCTAAGGACTCTGGCTTGTTCTCCACGAGATACGGGAAACCTCTAAAAGATGCTGATCTATATGACTGGATTTACATTCGAAAGGATTGCTCTGGCTGCTCTGAACTGTAGGCAGGCAAGGGCAGAAGCAGGAAACTAATCAAGAGGCTATTATTTCTCTGGGCAAGAGACAATGGTAGCTTGGGTCAGGGTGGTAGGAGCAAAGGCCCTGAAAAGTATCTGTTGATGTACTTTAAAAGTAGAACCAATAGGATCTGCTGACAAGAGTGAATGTTAAGTGTGAACCTGTTAAATTAAAATGCCAGTTAGACATCCAGAATGTCAATTAAGGGATTGGATATGCAAGGCTAAAGTTCAGAGAAAACATCTGAGCTAGACACACAAATTTGATAATCATCAGTTAACAGATGATAATTAAAATTGTTTAAGTGGTTTTTAATTGCCATTTACTCATTACTCAATAAATGAATTACCCAGTGAATAGTAACTGCTATTATAGCCCCTTTGTTTTCTTAAGGTGCTTGAAATACTTGTCAACTCTTACCATGAATACTTAAACTTCAGTGCCCAACCTCTAACCCCACCCCCAAGCCCTCAATTCCCTTCCTTCCTTTTGAATTTTCAAATAAAATAGAAGATAAGTGGAGGCATTGTGGTGTTAAGTGGTAAAGGCACCAACTTTAGAGTTAGACAGAATTGGGTTTGAATCCTCCATCCTCCATCTTAGCCACCTACTAGTTCTGTGACTTGTGAACCTCAATTTTCTTATCTGTAAGACAGGGCTAATATTAGCTATGTTACAGAACTGTTGTAATAATATGACATCCATTCATTCATTTGTTCAACAAATACTCGCTGAGTACTCATCACATGCTCAGCACTGCGCTTAGCACTAGAGTTAGAGTAGTAAACAAGCACAGATACCGTCCTCATGAGCTTACTGCCCAAGGATCCATAATATTTCTAAAGGACCAAACAGAAGTTTTAAATTTAAAAAATCATCTAAATCAAATAAATATGTAAAGCACCTCACACGGTGCCTGGGCAAAAAGCAAATGCTAAATAAATGACTGTACTTATTAATTTACAATTAAAGCATATCAATCTTCATAGAACTATACACTTAAAATTGAATGACTTTTAGAAATTAAAAGGTCCAATTCCCTCATTCAACAAAGGAGCAAATTAACTTACTTCACAATAAACTCACTCAGGACACCTCTTCAGTCAGGCCATATGCCAGGTATGCGGGACACAGGGCTGAGTAAAACAGTCCCTACCTATGTCAAGTAAACAAACGCGGAGGAGGCAACTTGCCCAAGGTAACCTGGGCAATCACTTAGGCTGGAAACCAAGTCTTCTAATTATCACTGTTTTGATCTTCCCACCAATCCAAAATTATTCATTTCAAATAGAAGTACTTCAGGAAGAAGACTGCCCTGTGCCAAAGAGAGTGCCGTCCTACAGCTCATTAATTCCTCTCAGGTAGTTTGTTGGAAAGGATAAGCCCCTTGGGCTTAGAAGTGGTATATTTTTTTTTCTCTATAAACCATCAATAACAGGCAGCACCTGGAACCTCAGAGGCTCTGGTAGGAAGTTACAGAAAGATGGAGAAAAAGAGAGTGAAAGCCTGCAGTCACTGAAGCCACTGGCTAAGCAGAAAGAAGGCAGGGCAAGGCCAGACCAAGATCTTTCTTCTTCATTCAGAGATTAAGTCATGTTCCCTCCAAGTTAGAATCAACTTCTGAACCCTGGCTTCCCTGATAGCTCAGTTGGTAAAGAATCCACCTGCAATGCAGGAGACCCCAGTTCGATTCCTGGGTTGGAACTCCATAAGACTGAAGATCCCTTGGAGAAGGGAAAGGCTACCCACTCCGGTATTCTGGCCTAGAGAATTCCATGGACTGTATAGTCCATGGAGTCACAAAGAGTTGGACATGACTGAGCGACTTTTACTTTCACTTTCTTTCTGAACCCTACCTTTGTCCCTCCGGCCCATCCATCCCTACTCTCCCTTCCAGCCGTCCTTAGAGTCTCAGCATTGAGTTATTAATGGAAGACAGCACTGTGGAGTAAAAAAAACACATCCTGCAGTTTCACAAACCTGGGCTGAAACTTTGGCTCCACCACTAATTGTATGCTCAACTTCTCTGTTTCTGCCTCTGAAAACTGGCAACAATCCTTAATTTCTGGGAGTTGTGGTGAGTGTTAGAACTGCATCTACTGTTTAGATGCATCTAGAAAAACGCCTTGCATACAGAGGTTACTCAATACATGGTGCTGTCATTAATTGTTATGAATGTCAAGGTCTCTCTTGTCTATCCTTCTAGTGACTGCAGGCTTCAGCGAAGCGCCACAGTTTAGGGATCCCACAATAATATGGAGCATTCAGAGAGCCATAGCACCTTTACTTGACCACCTTCCTCTATGTCTTGTCCCGCAACCTATATCAGCTCAGGTCCCCATTCCACTCCCCAACTCTGAAAAAAAACAAAACCTTTGAGCCTGTCTCCCCTGGATCCTCTTCAAAATATTACCCTCTTTCTTCCTTTCTCTTACCATTACATTTCTCAAAAGAGAAGTCTGTGCTTGCTGCCTCTAGATCCTCACCTCACATTCACTCCCTGAGCCACAGCCATCTAGCTTCTGGCTCTGCTCCTTCACTGAAACTGCCCTCACCCAGTTACCAATGACCCAGCAACCCCGTTTCAGGGCTCACCCTACTTGTTCTCAGCTCCAATAAACACTCACCTCCTTCTACAAATTCTTCTCATTCCTGGCTTCCCAGATGATACTTTCTCCTACCTCTCTGCTCCTCCTCAGATGCCTGTCCCAACTTTTCTGGCTACACATATTAGAGTTCCTCTGAGGCCTACTCGCAGCCTCCTTTCATTCCCATTTTTTTGGGTTTTACTCAAGCAATTTCATCTGTTCCTCTGGTTTCCATTCTCACTTAGAAGTTACCCTTTCTATATCTACGATCAATCCTACCCTTCTCAGGAACTCCAAAACTCCTATCTTTCCCAAGTGAGTGAGTGATAGTCACTCAGTCCTGTCTGACTCTTTGTGACCCCATGGACTATAGCCTGCCAGGATCCTCTGTCCATGGAATTCTCCAGGTAAAAATACTGGAGTGGGTTGCCATTTCCTTCTCCAGAGGATCTTCCCAGAGATCTTCCCGACTGAGGGATCGAACATGGGTCTCCTGCACTGCAGGCAGATTCTTTATCATCTGAGCCACCAGGGAATTCTCCTGAATGTCACCCATGAGCTTCTCAAAATGAACATTCAGTTCGGTTCAGTTTAGTCGCTCAATTGTGTCCAACTCTTTGCAACCCCATGGACTGCAGCACACCAGGCTTCCCTGTCCTTCACCAACTCCCGAGCCTTGCTCAAACTCATATCCATCAAGTCAGTGATGCCATCCAACCATCTCATCCTCTGTTGTCCCCTTCTTCTCCTGCCTTCAGTCTTTCCCAGCATCAAGGCCTTTTCCAAGGAGTCAGTTCTTCATATCAGGTGGCCAAAGTATTGGAGTTTCAGCTTCAGCATCAGTCCTTCCAATGAATATTCAGGGTTGATTTCCTTTAGGATTGACTGGTTTGATCTCCTCGCAGTCCAAGGGACTCTCAAGAGTCTTCTCCAACATCACAGTTCAAAAGCATCAATTCTTTGGCACTCAGCTTTCTTTCTGGTCCAACTCTCACATTCATCATGACTACTGGAAAACCACAGCTTTGACTAGATGGACCTTTGTCGGCAAGTAATGTCTCCACTTTTTAATATGCTGTCTATGTTTGTCATAGCTTTTCTTCCAAGGAAAGTGTCTTTTAATTTCATGGCTGCAGTCACCATATGCAGTGATTCTGGAGCCCAAGAAAAGAAAGTCTGTCACTATTTCCATTGTTTCCCCACCTATTTGCCATGAGGTGATGACACTGGATGCCATGATCTTAGTTTTTTGAATGTTGAGTTTTAAGCCAGCTTTTTCATTAACTCCCCTAAATCAGCTCTCCAGCCTGTATTTCATGTGTTAATAGCATCACAGTGCTTCCCAGGTGGCACTAGTGGTAAAGAACCCACCTGCCAATGCAGGAGATGTAAGAGAAACAGGTTCAATCCCTGGTTCAGGAATATCCCCTGGAGGAGGGCATGGCAACCCACCCCACTATTTTTGTCTGGAGAATTCCATGGACAGAGGAGCCTGATGGGGTACAGTCCATAGGGTCACAAAGAGCCAGACATGACTGAAGCGACTGATCACACAATACCCAGACATCTAACATTTCTTCCTTTAGTCACACAATTCAAATCAACACCCATGACCGCTGCCTTGGTTCCAACCTCATCATTTGCTACTGCAACAGTCTTCTGGCTGGTTTCCCTGCCTCTGGTTTAATCAATCTATTCTAATCCTCCTAAGCATAGGCGTCAGAGATGTTTTAAAACACCACTCTGACCATGACATTCTCCATCTTAAATATCTACAGGAAAGCTCAACTCCAATAGGATTTAAGGTCTTCTATTCAGATTTCCTCCCAAGCAGTCCAGCATGATGAACAACTCCCCATTCCTTGAATATGAATGCACTTACATATTTACAATGCACAGAATGCATTCCAGGACCCTCTCTGTCTGGCATAATTCTGGTCATTCTTAAAGACCCAGATTGAATCTCTCTGAAGCCTATGCTAACTCCTTCTTTGCCAAGCATTTAGACCCTCCTTCCTTTCTCTCTTAGTAAGTTTTTCTATGTCCCTCTATTACAGCACTTGTGACACTATATTAATTGTACTTTCTTATGTGCTATTTTCTTCTCAGTAATTTGTGGATGGCTCAAAGACAAGGATCACGTCACATCTCTGTACCTCAGCATACCTGCCCAGTCTCTCAAGATGAGCAATCAGGGGGCTTCCCTGGTGGCTCAACATTGGTTTGATCCCTGGTCAGGCAAGATCCCACATGCCCTGGAGCAACTAAACCCGTGCGCCACAAGTACAGAGACTGTGCTCTAGAGTCCGAGAGCTACAACTACCAAAGCCTGTGTGCCTAGAGAAGGTGCACAAGAGAAGCCATGGCAATGAGAAGCCCACGCATCGTAACTAGAGATAGCCCTCACTCGCTGCAACTAGAGAAAGCCTGCACAGCAATGAAGACCCAGAGAGGCAAATAAATAAATTAAAATCTTAAAAAAAAAAAAAAAAGATGAGCAATCAGGTTCACTATCAATTATAACAGAGGATTCTCTACCCTACCCCACCCCTTATCAGGAGAGCAAACTCTGATGTCAACAGGAAGTCTTAATAGGTTCAACTTCCCCTCTTGCAAATGCTTCCAGATGCTACTTGAACTCTTGACTCCAGAAGAGGCATTCCTGATCTGATTCCTGGGGCCCCTCTGCCTGGAATAGGCAGGGGAGAGGAGATATTCCTACAGATTAAAATTATTTGGAAAATGATTTCTAAAATGGGTTGAAATTAGAGGTAGCACTGGGAACTACCAGATCCATCTCAGAAAGTAATTTGTGAAATACCATCTTTCTACACCTTCAAAAGCAACTGAGATGATTATTACAACAAATGCGACAAGTTTTCTTGCCTTCAATTCCATTCTTCCTTAGGAAACTGCCCTGCACTAAAAGCAAAAGAGTTCCAGAAAAACATCTATTTCTGCTTTATTGACTATGCCAAAGCCTTTGACTGTGTGGATCACAATAAACTGTGGAAAATTCTGAAAGAGATGGGAATACCAGACCACCTGACCTGCCTCTTGAGAAACCGATATGCAGGTCAGGAAGCAACAGTTAGAACTGGACATGGAACAACAGACTGGTTCCAAACAGGAAAAGGAGTACGTCAAGGCTGTATATTATCACCCTGCTTATTTAACTTATATGCAGAGTACATATTTGGAAAATCCCATGGATGGAGGAGTCTGGTAGCCTGCAGTCCATGGGGTCCCTAAGAGTCAGACACGACTGAGTGACTTCACTTTCACTTTCCACTTTCATGCATTGGAGAAGGAAATGGCAACCCACTCCAGTGTTCTTGCCTGGAGAATCCCATGGACAGAGAAGCCTGGTAGGCTGCAGTCCGTGGGGTCGCACAGAGTCAGACACGACTGAAGCGACTTGGCGGCAGCGGCAGAGTACATAATGAGAAACGCTGGGCTGGAAGAACCACAAGCTGGAATCAAGATTGCCAGAAGAAATATAAAAAACCTCAGATATGCAAATGATACCACCCTTATGGCAAAAAGTGAAAAGGAACTAAAAAGCCTCTTGATGAAAGTGAAAGAGGAGAGTGAAAAAGTTGGCTTAAAGCTCAACATTCAGAAAACGAAGATCATGGCATCTGGTCCCATCATTTCTTGGGAAATAGATGGGGAAACAGTGGAAACAGTGGCAGACTTTATTTTTCTGGGCTCCAAAATCACTGCAGATGGTGACTGCAGCCATGAAATTAAAAGACGCTTACTCCTTGGAAGGAAAGTTATGACCAACCTAGATAGTATATTCAAAAGCTGAGACATTACTTGGCCAACAAAGGTCCATCTAGTCAAGGCTATGGTTTCTCCAGTGGTCATGTATGGATGTGAGAGTTGGACTGTGAAGAAAGCTGAGCACCGAAGAACTGATGCTTTTGAACTGTGGTGTTGGAGAAGACTCTTGAGAGTCCCTTGGACTGCAAGGAGATCCAACCAGTCCATCCTAAAGGAGATCAGTCCTGGTTGTTCATTGGAAGGACTGATGCTAAAGCTGAAACTCCAGTACTTTGGCCACCTCATGCAAAGGGTTGACTCATTGGAAAAGACTCTGATGCAAGGACAGATTGAGGGGCAGGAGGAGAAGGGGATGACAGAGGATGAGATGGCTGAATGGCATCACCAACTCGATGGACATGAGTTTGAGTGAACTCCGGGAGTTGGTGATGGACAGGGAGGCCTGGCGTGCTGTGATTCATGGGGTCACAAAGAGTCGGACACGACTGAGTGACTGAACTGAACTGACATTACCTACAAAAAGTTGCCTCACTAGCCAGAAATATATGGTGGCTTCTCACTGTATGATATATGATGGCCTAAAACTGTGTAACATGGTGAATTAAGAGCAAGGACTCTGGGGACTTCCTTGGTGGTCCAGTGACTATGACTCCTTGCTCCCAATGCAGGGGGCCCAGGTCTGATCCCTGGTCAGGAAACTACATCCCACATGCCTCAACTAAGCGTTCACATGCCGCGGCTGAGAGTTCACATGCTGCAACTAAAGATCCCACAGACCACAACAAAGATTGGAGATCCCATGGGCCACAACTAAGACCGACGCAGCCAAATAAATAATCAATAAAAATTTTAAATAATTTTTAAAAGAGCAGACTGGAAAAAATATCACCCAAGCATGAATCTTAACTTCATCATTTATCAACCATATGAGTTTGAGCAAATTATTTAAATTCTCCAGGTCTCAGTTTTCTCACCTTTAAAATAGGAAAATAATAGTACCTACCCTCTTAGAGCTGGTATTGAATATAAGGATTAGACATACTACTAAGAATTAAATAATGAAAAAAGAATTAAATATTAAATAAGCTTAGCATTAAAAATGCTAACAGTGCTTGGCACATGGAAAGAAATTATATATAAACATTTTTAGGTTTCAAGTCTTCTGTCATTCATAGCCTGAGATATGAATTGTTACCCTAACCCATTTCACGCTCTTCAACTCCCTGGTTCCCTATGCTTTTAACTTCTGACTTCATCAGTTATGATCCTTTCCTCCTACCCACAATAACAATCTGCTTCTGCTCAGCCCGTCCCTCAATCCTTAGCTGCAAGTTCTCTCTGGCAGTGCTATCTTCAACTGCCCCAGAAACAAGCCCCCTCAGCAGAGTGCCCATGGTAGATGCCACGGCTAAGAGTAGTATAGAATATCACCTTCTCCTGAGCACTGGCTATGTATTCACTCCTACCTGCACTCAGGTCACGTGCACATCCAAATGCCTCCCTGAACTTCTGTAATACAAAAACTTTACAGTTTTGGAGACTAAGTCACACCATCTCCAGGAAGCCTGCTAGACTACAGTGACTCATACAAATGTCTGCCTTCCCTCAACTATTAAAATCTTAATCTATAACACACACTTCCATACTCACATAATGTAATCATCTCTACTAGATTAAGTTCCTGAGGCAGGGTCTGCTTTCCAATCACTACATTCCCATCACCCTAGAACAATGACTGGATCGCAGTAAATGTTTAATAAATACTTATTGAATGTAATCAATCTAACACAACTTCTGCATCTTTAAATAAGGAAACCAAGGTTGAGAAGGGAGAAGTACCACACTTAAAGCAAAGTGAGACTGGAACCCAGAACTCCATAAGACTGAAATATTGAATGCAACCCCTGCTTACCCAAACCACTTCTCAACCAGCTGTAATTAACAAGAGAGCAAACAGATAGTTCTCTGACTGAACTCAATATTATTCCCTCAGAGCAGAGCACTGATCTCCTCCTCTAGAAGCAGTAAGCAAGGCCAACTACAGAGGCTTTACTAGCTAAATCTCCTACCATTGAGTCAGGGACTTAACCAGGGACTTGTGGATTAACCAAGATCTCTAGCTTTCTGTAACAATCCCTCAGTCTATGAAAAGAAGGGGAGTCCTGGAGGTACTCTGCCAGTCAAAGGACAGTTTACCATTCTACTTCTTCAAGCCCAACTAACAGAAGATTAGGGGGCCACTTTGTGCTCATTTTACCTCTTGTGTCTCATGGAACACTGGCATTTTATGAACTATCAAAGATGGGTTGTTGGTTTTATTTGGGGGTGGGGAGAGCAGCGATTCCATGATCAAAACATGTAGAATTAGGACTTCCCTGGTGGTACAGTGGGTAAGAATCCATCTGCCAGTGCAGGGGACATGGGTTCAATCCCTGGTCCAGGAAGATTTCACATGCAGAAGAGCAACTAAACTACCGAAGCCTGTGCACCTAGAGCCTGTGCTCCACAAGAGAAGCCCCCACAGCGAGAAGCCTGTGTGCTGCAACTAGAGAGTAGCCCCCACTCTCCACAACTAGAGAAAGCCTGCACGCAGCAACAAAGATCCAGCACAACCAAAAATTAAATAAATAAAGGAAATGAAATTGAGTTTCTTTTTTTTAATGTAGAATTATTTACACTTCAATTTTTTTTTTAATGTACAAAACTCTGCATATCTTTTCTTACCATATTACAGACTCCCAGCTTTTCCAAACTTGACCTCAAAGGTCTTTTAGAGACTAATACTTACTGTCTTTTCATATGACAGTGACGCTCTAAAGAACACTTATTTTAAAAGAGTACACTGTAAAATATATAAAGGTCCTGTTATTCCACTGTTACCCAAAGTAGACAAGATCCTACAGTAGGAGAGAATCCCGAGACCACTTGGACTACTAAAACTGCATTACTTCCTCCATCACAGAAAATTTGTGAGAAGGTTAGCCTAGATTCAGATCTGTCTGTTTGACTTTAAAGTCTGTGTCTTTCCATCATTACACTATATTTCTTGACAGTTGTTTATTCTAAAAAATCTTTATTGAGCTTCAGGTGAAATGTTAGGTACAAGGGATACAAGGAAGCATAAGCTTTAGCAATCTCTGCTTTCATGGAACTTATAACTTGGTGATGTTCACTACTATGACGGAGGGAATAGGAAAACAGGGATAGAGAGAAGGATGGGGGTAATAGGAGCTCAGGGGGACCCTAATCATTGTGGCAGGGGAAGCTGTTAGGTAAGGCTTCCCAGAGAAGTTGGTACCTTGGCTGGTCTAGAGATGAAGGACATCAGCTCTAGGGGGAAAGACCAGTTTCTACAGGAGGCCAGCTTCCAGACTATCCAATGAAGAGAGAGCAGAGAAAAGAGGGGTCTTTTCAGGCATACAGCACTTAGAGGGGCCAACCAGAGATGGCTTTAGGGAGTACAAACTAGGTCAGGTTGTTGCCAGATACAAAGTTACTTGCCAGTTGCCCTCCAGGAAACAAACCAGGCAGTTTTTACTTTGACAGAATTTTAGACCTGAAAGAAATCTTTGAAATCACCTAAATAAAGCCCACTTCATTGACAATAAGAGGTCCTAAGATAGCCTGGTTTCATTTGTCCCCACAAGTTGATGATGGAAAAAACACACGTTAGACAATGATAATTATAACGGCTGACAATTAATGACAGTTTATTGTGTGTCAGAAAGTGCAAGTGAAAGTCGCTCAGTCCTGTCCGACTCTTTGTGACTATATTCTCCAGGCCAGAATACTGGAGAGGGTAGCTGTTCCCTTCTCCAGGGGATCTTCCCAACCCAGGGATCGAACCTAGGTCTCCTGCATTGCAGGCAGGCAATCTGTTAAATGTTTGACATGGATTATCACATCTTAATCATCACAACAGCCCATTGAGGTGGATAATATGATTATCTCCAACTTAGAGATCAGGAAGTAAGCTCAGAGAGGTTAAGTAACTTACCGAAAGTATTACTAGCAAGTGATGGGACCCAGGCAGACCAACCCCAGGGTTCATGTCCTTCATCACGCAACTAAGGTACCAACTTCTCCGGGAAGCCTTCCCTGACAACTTCCTCTCCCACCAAAAATGAGGGGGCCTCCGGTTCCCACTGCCCCCACCCTTCTATCTACCCCTTTGTCCCCATCCCCTCTATCAGAGCAGTGAGCATCACCAAATTGAGTTCCATGAAGGCAGAGATTGGCAAAACGGAAGCTTCCTTATATCTCTCATACCCAGCACTGCATTTGCAGCTCAGTAATGCCTTTAGAATAAACAACTGTCAAGGAATACAGTTTAATGATAGACACAAACTTCAAGGTCAAACAGATCTGAATCCAGGCACACTCCTTCTTAGCTGTATGATCTTAACTGTGACTTAACCACTCTGGGATTCAGAGTGGTAACATTTTTCACCATAAAACTTTCTGAGAAAACTAAGCCAAGCACCTTATAGAGTGCCTCACACACATCAATAAAAGTCACTCAATTTCATTTACCATCCTCCTCCTTTCTCCTTGTCCTACATATATCAGTAGAAAGAACACTAGTCTGGGAATCCAGATTCTAATTAGCTATAATCTTTGTTACTTTTCCTTTCTGGGCTTCAATTTTCTCATCTGCAAAGCACAGAACTATTGGTCTGGAACAAATGAAATAAAATGTACTTCACTGGTTTAAAAGCCCTGCACAGATGGAAGGAATTTTTGTCATACCACCTATCCGACTTTTAATCAGCTTTGAACCACACTGCACACAAATGTCTTGAAGCTCACAGAAGAAGAGTGATCTCTCAGAGATCAAAAACTAAAAAAGGAGAGTACATTTGCACTGTCACTAGGGGAAGGAGCCAGTCCCACTGAGGAGCTGAGGTAAGACACTGCCAAATGGCTTTGCTCCAGCAGTCCCTAGCTAATTAAGGCCTTACTCCCCTGCCTTGTCTGCTGGTGACCTCTGCAAAGGCTAGAGAACACCAAGTGCTTCACAGAAGCTCTTCTCTTAGCCAGAGTGACAAGGTATTGCCAACTAAGGATCAGCCATAGTTTTTGCTAAGAGGTTCTTTGCCCTTGGGCTTCCTTAGAACAGAGCCAAAATAGGGAGCCCTCAGGCTGTCCTGAGGTTATCAGTTTAGAATTCCTAAGAGTCAGTCCTAAACACAGCTACCAGGACTCTGGCTCTGAAATATGTCAGATGTGACACAACTGAGGCCTGGCCAGCCAGGCCCTCTGGACAGATGAGGGAGTCCCCTCGTGCTGTGGAATAAAGAGCTAAGGATAAAGGGTTCAGTCTTCCCATTCTCAGCTAGGAGTAATTCATCTTAGATGCACCCAAGGCCATTTTGCAAGTTCCTCAGGCTTCACAGGCCCCAGAAACTTAACTGCTTCTTTCTCCTGGTGACTCAGATGGTAAAGAATCTGCCTGCAATGCAGGAGACCCACGTTCAATCCCTGGGTCTGGAAGATCCCCTGGAGAAGGGAATAGCAACCCACTCCAGTACTCTTGCCTGGTGAATCCCATAGACAGAGGAGCCTGGGGGTCTACAGTCCATGGGGTTGCAAAGAGTTGGACACGAATGAGCAACTTTCACTTTCACTTTTTGCTCATTAAGGTAGAACTCTCACTCTGCCCCTTAAGGCTTCCTACCCCAAGCCAGGGTCTGGGTTTAAACTGTCACTCCATTTATCTCAATCTTCAACAGTTAAAATGTATGGACCCTTTTTGTTGTTAAAGGTTTAACTGTTGGGTTGGGAAAGACTATAGGACACAAACAACACACATGAGGAAGTGAAGAAGTTTAAAAAGTCTTACAAATTAGTTACAGTCACTGTCCTCATTTCATAGTTCCTGGTTCATGTCCTAACTGGTGCTTTTAGAGAACAACTACAAACAGATAGTCTTCAAACTATTTTCAAACAAAGTTTAAACATTGTTTCAAACAATGCATTTTTCAAATGCAGTTCAAATTAAACCCAATTAGAAGTTTCAATAGCTACATCTAATTAGGCCTCTAATGAAGTAATGGATCTAGGCAGTAAACATCAGTTCAGTTCAGTGGGTCAGTCATGTCCGACTCTTTGTGACCCCATGAATCGCAGCACACCAGGCCTCCCTGTCCATCACCAACTCCCGAAGTTTACCCAAACTTATGTCCATTGAGTCGGCGATGCCATCCAGCCATCTCATCCTCTGTCGTCCCCTTCTCCTCCTGCCCCAAGTCCCTCCCAGCATCACGGTCTTTTCCAATGAGTCAACTCTGCATGAGGTGGCCAAAGTACTGGAGTTTCAGCTTCAGTATCAGTCCTTCCAATGAACACCCAGGACTGATCTCCTTTAGGATGGACTGGTTGGATCTCCTTGCAGTCCAAGGGACTCTCAAGAGTCTTCTCCAATACCACAGTTCAAAAGCATCAATTCTTCAGCGCTCAGCTTTCTTCACAGTCCAACTCTCACACCCATACATGACCACTGGAAAACTATAGCCTTGACTAGACGGACCTTTGTTGGTAAAGTAATGTCTCTGCTGGTAAGGTAAACATCAATGGCTCCTAAAATCACTGACAAAAAGCTGATGGGAAATATTTTAATGAATAGATCAAGTGAACTCTTCCTCAATCTTAACATTACAAATAGAAAATCAGATATTTGAAAATAAACATATTTTCAAAAAAAGGAAAGAAAGAAGGAAGGAAATTATTGATTCTGAATCTGATCAAGCCTTAAGATTTAAATACTAAATTTATAGGCAGTATAGAGGACTTAGGGACATGCTAAATGCCATAAAGAAGGCTGAGCACCAAAGAATTAATGCTTTCAAATTGTGATGCTGGAAAAGACTCTCAGGAGTCCCTTGAACAGCAAGGAGATCAAACCAGTCAATCCTGAAGGAAATCAACCCTGAATATTCACTGGAGGGACTAATGCTGAAGCTGAAGCTCCAATACTTTGGCCACCTGATGCAAACAGTCAACTCACTGGAAAACACCCTGATGCTGGGAAAGACTAAGGGCAAGAGGAGAAGGGGGCAACAGAGGATGATGGTTGGATGGCATCACTGACTCAATGGACACAAGTTTGAGCAAGCTCTGGAAGACACTGAAGGACAGGAACGCCTGGAGTGCTGCAGTTCATGAGGTTGCAAAGATTCGGACACAACTTACTGACTGAATAACAACAAGAGAGATAATCAGCAAAATCCAGAAATTGGGAAACTCTTCAGGACAAATGATTCAGTTTCTTTAATATAAAGTTGTAAGGAAAAGAAAAGAAAGAGGGGGAAGGCTATGGATTAGATGAGACTCAAGATTTAGATCAATCAATGTGTAGAACTTCTTTGGATACTAATATGAATAAACTAATTTTTTTTTTAAATTTTGAGTCATGAAAAATTTAAACACCAGTTGATGATATTAGTGATTATTATTATAGTTTTAAGCATAACAATGATATTGGGCTAACCCAATATTTTGCTTATTTTTTCACTAAAATGTTTGTGAATGAAATGATATGTCTTGAATTTACTTCAAAATAATCCAAGGGGGTGGGAGGATAAAATGAAACAAGAGTGGTAAGATAAGCCATGAGTATGTAATTGTATATGGAGAGTAACAGACACATTGGGGTTCATTATACTGCCTCTCTAGTTTTAGATACGTTCAAAATTTTCCACAATAAAAAATGTGTTTTTTTAAGTTAAAAAATAAGCTGAGTGCAGGGGAGTTACAGTTGTGATATGTAAGAAAAGTCCAGAGCTCTTTCCATGACTCACCTCTCCCTCAGGTGATTCCTGAGGCACCTCTGAGAAACCCTATGACCCCTTGAAACCGTTTCAAAACCACTCCTGCATTATAAGGAACACGGATACCTGGGTAAGACAGCCTGGTTTCACATCTTGGCTCTGCTGCCTTAACAGCAGTGCGACACCTTAGAGAAGGAACCCTCTGAGCCTCATCTTACCCTTGTGCAAACAGGACTAGCAATGATAGCAATGAGGATAAAAGAAAATAAGAGACTGGAATCCTTTATACTCTTATCATACATGTGATCATTATTTCTAGGACCACTAGGGAGAGAATTTGCCTTTTTTTCTTGACAGTAAAGTTCCTCAACCCCCACCCCACCCTAATCTTCACGCCAATCCCTTCCAATCCTCACAAAATACACATAAATTCTGTTAAGACATGAGAGGCAGTGGGAAGTAAGGGCCACTCGGTGGGCAATCTCTGTGTGCCTGACCAGCTTTAGTGTGTGTGTGTGTTTGGGGGCTGGGGGGAGGGCAGGTAATGGGAAAGTGTCCTAGAGATTACTGAAAATTTACCTTGAACTTTGGATCTAGGTCTTTAAACTACAAGTCCCAAATGAAAACAATGGGTTAAACATACTGTGATGGAGGCCAACCATTAGGGGAAAAAGTTTAGTGTTAGTGACAGGGTTTAGATGCCTATTCTTGACTCAGAAGTAATAGGACCCATTCTTTTTATCAACACTTCATTTTCCTTTCATAGCTCATGTTTTGAATGACTCTGTCTATATAAACAAAGCACATTTATTGAGAAATAATTCAACATTCTCAGCTGTATTTATTATCACTATTTTCTCTTCAAAATGCTGGTTCAGACTTTAACCAACCATATACAATTATCAGAACTTCATAACAATATTGTGAAACCACACATCTCTCCATCCTGGCCTTGATGCTAAACGAGCAAGAAAGTGAAAGTAAACACGCAGGCCTTCCAGCACGGAGCCCTGCTGCCAGCTGCTTATTTTGGCTCTGTACTTGTGTCCAAGGTCATTCACTCACTGGGCAGGTTTATGTCCTATGATGCCATCAACTGCCACTCAAAGTACCAATACGCATGAGGAAACTACTGTTGCCACGCAGCACTGGCACCACTGAAACAAAAAGCAGACGCTTAAATTGTATGCAAGCATACCATTTCCATTAGGCTACTGACATACTGAAAGCAACTTAAATTCATTCATTAGTTTAAAAACAAATATTTAATAAGCATCCCTGTCTAAGACCTTATGCTAGCTGGGCCCTAAAGGCAAAACAAATAAGACATAGTTCACAGCTTCAAGGAACTATGAGGGATTCACACAAATAAACTCTTTACTGTTTCATGGATCTCCAATTTCCATAGACCACAGGCCACCAAAATTGTGCTGGAAGGGATGACATTTTTAATCCCTGATGAATATGAACAACTTGTGAAAAGGCTACTGGCCTCAAGAAATACCTCTCAAAGCACAGCCCTACTCTGGAGATACAAACTGGTCCGCTACTGGAAAATCAAGAAAAGGGTTTTGGAGATCAAGGTCTTTATCTATAATTCAACAGACATTTACTGAGTTTCTATTTTATCCATGGGTACTTGTGCTAGATAAGAAATAAGCAAACTGTGGCCCTCAGGCCAAACCCGGCCGAACACCTGTTTTTGAAGATAAAATTTTACTGGAACACAGCCATGCATGATTATTTGCATGTTGTCTGTGACTGCTTTCCTCCAACAACCTGCCACTTCAACAAAAACCATATGGCCCATCAAGCCTGAAATATTTATTATCTGCTACTTTACAGACAATGTTTGCCAGCCTCTATGTTAAACTCTGAAGCTGCAGAAGTGTATCTGTATCTTGATCTGGCCGGTAGTTACATGGGTATACACATATGTACAAATTCATCAAGCATTTCATTCATTTTATTGTATGTATGCAATAACTTCATTTTTGAAATGAAACAAAGAATATTGAAATGTTCTTTCAAATTAAATAAATAAAGAAATTGGTCCCTGCCCTCTAGCAACTCAAAATCTGGTAGAAGTAAATAAAAGTAAACATCTGCAGCCCAATGGTGATTAGAATCATAATGGAGAGCTATACTAATTACAGTTTGGTACAGAAGAGAAAACAACAACCAAGACAGGAATGCAAGGCCAAGTCTTCACAGGGAAGATAATTGAAGTGTACCTTGAAGAATGAGTAGGTATACCAGGAGGGCAGTGGAGTGCAAGAAAATTGGAGGTGAAAGAAATAGATCATTCCAGATGGAGAGAATAGCACATGCAAAGGCTCAGAACTGAAGAAAAGGGGGAAAAAAAAAAAAAGAACGCCTTTCAGGAATAACAAGTAACTCACAGAAACACTTTGATAAGGTGTTAGCAAAGCAATGTCAAAAGATGAGACTAGAGCAGTACGAAGGGGTCAGATCATGGAAAGCCTCATATGGGGTGGCCACATAATTTATGATCTAAACAGGTTCACTTCTGAAAGAAAAGAGAACCAGAAAAAGAGCTGTAAACAAGGACTATTCCAGGAAAATATCACCATCCTATTATATACCATAGTAAAGAACTTGGACTTTGACCTACAAGGTAGGACAAGTTAATAAAGGGGTTTTTAGAAAGGAATGCCAAGATTTATGCTATAAAAAGCATAAATGTATGTGTGCATGTATGTGCTAAGTTGTGTCAGTCATATCCAACTCTCTGTGACCCCATGAACTGTAGCCTGCCAGGCTTCTCTGTCCTTGGGATTCTCCAGGCAAGAATACTGGAGTGGGTTGCCATGCCCTCCTCCAGGGGATCTTCCCAACCCAGGAATGGAACCCTCATCTTACATCTCCTATATTGGCAGGCAGATTTTTACCACTAGCACCACCTGTATGAAAGTCTCAGTCATGTTCAACTCTTTGTGACCCCTTGGAATTATCCAGGCCAGAATACTGGAGTGGGTAGATGTTCCCTTCTCCAGGGGATCCTCCCAACCCAGGGATAGAACCCAAGTCTCCCTCATTGCAGGTGGATTCTTTACTGTCTGAGCCAGCAGGAAAGCCCATGCTGCTGCTGCTGCTGCTAAGTTGCTTCAGTCGTGTCCGACTCTGTGCGACCCCATAGACGGCAGCCCACCAGGCTCCCCCGTCCCTGGGATTCTCCAGGCAGGAACACTGGAGTGGGTTGCCATTTCCTTCTCCAATGCATGAAAGTGAAAAGTGAAAGTGAAGTCACTCAGTCATGTCCAACTCTTAGCGACCCCATGGACTGCAGCCCACCAGGCTCCTCCATCCATGGGATTTCCCAGGCAAGAGTACTGGAGTGGGGTGCCATTGCCTTCTCCGGGAAAGCCCATAAATGTATCTATTTAACGTATACACAGAGTACTTATATGCCAGGCCCTGCCATAAGCACTTTGCAAATATCACTTACCAATCCTCATAACACCTTGTGAGATAGATACTATTGTTTTCCTCATTATTCAGATAAAAGGCACAAGCTAATTAAGTAACTTGCCCAAAGTAGCACAGTTAAAGAATGGCAGAGCCAGGATTTGAATGCAGGCAGTCAGGCCCCACAGCTTGTGCTGTTCCCCTACTCATGACTCAGAATCCTGAGTCCCCAGTTGGTATTAGGCCCCTCTGTACAGGAACCCACCACACCTTACACTTCTTCGGAGCACTCAGCATATTTCTAAGCATTTGTTTAAAAATCTATCTTCCTCACTAGACTACAAATTCTTTAAGGACAGGACTGAGATTATCGTGTTTACCACTGTATTCCCACAGCTTGATACGTTTATTAGCCCTCAATTTAGAAATAATAATAACAGCTAACATATATTGACCACTTACTCTGTGCTAGGCACTGTTTGAAGAGCTTTAAGCATATTAATCCATTTAAAAGAGGTTGAATAACTTGTCCAAGGTCACAAAGCTATTAAGAAGTGGAGCCAGGATTCTGGATCTAGTTCAATGCTCTTAACTTTATGCTATACCACCTTTTTATTGAATAAAACTATGAACTAATAAAATTAGTGCCCCTGGTATCTAAACAGTGCCTGCCACTCAGTGGGCATTGAAAATAAATAACCCAGGTGCTAAGTAAGAGATAGCCTGTAACCACATCTCTTTCCTCCCAAAGAGGCAGCCTGGCCCACAGCATATAAGCATTTTTCCAGATCACTGGGGAAACAGCAACATAGACTTTGGAATTAGAACATGAACTTTCTAATTAGGTTGAGTCCCATTTCCACCAGGCTTCCCTAGTGGCTCAGTGGTAAAGAATCCTCCTGCCAATGCAAGAGACCCAGGTTCAATCCCTGAGTTGAGAAGATCCCCTGGAGAAGGAAATGGCAACCCATCCCAGTATTCTTGCCTGAGAAATCTCATGGACAGAGTAGCCTGGCAGGCTACAGTCCATGGGATCACAAAAGAGTCAGACAGGACTTAGCAACTAAACAACAACCCAATTACACCAATTACTAGATATATGATCTTAGATTCATCATTTATAAAATGAGAATAACAATATCTACCTCACTGACTATTGTGAGAATAAGGTAAATGCAGAATTATATCTAACACATACATTTGTTTTTTATCATAATATTAACAGTATTGTTTTTATTATCAATATTATCATTAACTTTTGTTTGATTAGTGGTGGACTTAACTATCACTCAGAGTTCCTGTAACCTCCCCCTAGGTCCCTTGAGACCCCCTCCCCACATCTTAACAAAGTCGAGTATTTTATTATATTAATACAAGTTTAGAGCTCAAGTGGGTATTGTGCACAGAGTATTTCATGGAGCTTTAGACTTCCAACCCAAAGCCTGGAGAGATGAAAGTCCTAAGGGTGGGGTCCCAATCCCCAGTGCCTAAACCATGACTTTCGAAAGCATAATAAAGAAACCATCACCTATGTTGATCAAGATGATAATGAAGGAAACTACATGAGAAAACATATTTAAATACAATATCCCCTTGAGCTTAAAATCTAAGTCAAATCTTAACTGTCAGGCTAGAAAGTCTGACTCAGTCCAAAGAGAAACCAAGAGCTTCTGTCAGTACTGCTGGGTCTAACAGGGGTGATGGAGAAAAGTCTTAGGCTTTTGAGGTGCTATAAAACACTCTCGGAGAAGGCAATGGCACCCCACTCCAGTACTTTTGCCTAGAAAATCCCATGGACGGAGGAGCCTGGTAGGCTGCAGTCCATGGGGTCGCTAGAGTCGGACACAATTGAGACTTCACTTGCACTTTTCACTTTCATGCATTGGAGGAGGAAATGGCAACCCACCCCAGTGTTCTTGCCTGGGGAATCCCAGGGACGGGGAAGCCTGGTGGGCTGCCGTCTATGGGGTCGCACAGAGTCAGACAGGACTGAAGTGACTTAGCAGCAGCAGCAGCAGCAAAACACTCTCAGCAGTCTCTGTGACAAACTGAATTTAAAGCCTGCTGGATGCCCAGTCCTATATTAGGACTAGAAGGATAAGATCACAGAATTGGGAAGTAGGCAGACCTCCAAATATCACCACCTGGACTGGCCCCTGCTTTCAGACTGTAATATACCCAGCTATCATTAGTCTCACTTTACAGATATGCAACTGAGGTCTGGAGACAATTAACTGACACAGCCCAGGTCAGATATTGAGAAGCAACAAGGTTAAAAAAAAAAAAAAAAAAAGCACCTGCACCTAGTCTCAAGGATGAAGTCCTGCACCTAGTCTCAAGGATGAAGTCTTGACGACAAGGTAAAACTCGCGAAATTGGTAAAACATGCGGTCTTGAGAAATCTGTATGTATGTGAGGAAGCAACATGTATGCAGGACATGGAACAACAGACTGGTTCCAAATAGGAAAAGGAGTACGTCAAGGCTGTATATTGTCACCCTGCTTATTTAACTTATAGGCAGAGCACATAATGAGAAATGCTGGGCTGGATGAAGCACAAGCTGGAATCAAGATTGCCAGGAGAAATATCAATAACCTCAGATATGCAGATGACACCACCCTTATGGCAGAAAGTGAAAAACTAAAGTTAAGCCTGTTAATTAAAGTGGAAGAGGAGAGTGAAAAAATTGGCTTAAAGCTCAACATTCAGAAAACAAAGATCATGGCATCCAGTCCCATCACTTCTTGGCAAATAGATGGAGAAACAGTGGAAACAGTGGCAGACTTTATTTTTTCGGCTCCAAAATCACTGCAGATGGTGATTGCAGCCATGAAATTAAAAGACGCTTACTCCTTGGAAGGAAAGTTATGACCAACCTAGATAGCATATTAAAAAGCAGAGATATTATTTTGCCAACAAAGGTCCATCTAGTCAAAGATATGGTTTTTCCAGTAGTCATG
>NW_011494856.1:379958-393344 GCF_000754665.1 Bison bison bison
GAGATATTATTTTGCCAACAAAGGTCCATCTAGTCAAAGATATGGTTTTTCCAGTAGTCATGTATGGATGTGAGAGTCGGACTATAAAGAAAGCTGAGCACCGAAGAATTGATGCTTTTGAACTGTGGTGTTGGAGAAGACTTTTGAGAATCCCTTAGACTGCAAAGAGATCCAACCAGTCCATCCCAAAGGAGATCAGTCCTGAGTGTTCACTGGAAGGATTGATGTTGAAGCTGAAACTCCAATACTTTGGCTACCTGATGCAAAGAACTGACTCATTTGAAAAGACCCTAAGGCTGGGAGGGATTAGGGGCAGGAGGAGAAGGGGACAACAGAGGATGAGACAGTTGGATGGCATTACCAACTCAATGGACATGAGTTTGTGTAAACTCCGGGAGGTGGTGATGGACAGGGAGGCCTGGCGTGCTGCAGTCCATGGGGTCACAAGGAGTTGGACACAACTGAGCGACCGAACTGAACTGAACTGAACAGGTGGTAAGGGAGATTTCTATGAGGAGCTATAGGTAAAAACAAACAAAAAACAGGTACAGAAGGCCTCAGAGTAAAAGTCCCTGCTCACAGCATCCCTCACAAAGTAAAAGGGTCCCTCTGTACTTTTATGACTCCTTTAACACCTACCACCCTATAATATCTATCTACCTATCTCTCCCATTAGATGGTCATTCCTCAAGATTATACACTTTCTATTATCTTTATCTATATCAGCAACATCCAGCCCAGGATACGGATGTTCACCTAGAAAAGGCTCAGACTAGCCCTACTCACAGACACAATACTAAAAACAAGGCACCCGTATGCTATTAGGCATCTGCCAGGATAAGAGGCCAGATCCTCAAGAAAGAGGCTAGATGAGGCTAAGGAAAGTTAGCTTAGCCTAGTAATTTAACCTCTCACTTGTTCATCTGTAAGATACTGACAACAATAATCATCTCGGAAGATTGTTTTTAAAAAAGTAAATGTCTTGACATTTGACAGAAAACAACAAAATTCTGTAAAGCAATTATATTTCAGTTAAATAAATAAATAAATTGTGCTTAGAGAACAAACATTGTTGCTGGGGAGTAGGGAGAGGGAAGGATGAGGGAAAGGGTAGTTAGGGAGTTGGGAGGGACATGTACCCACCTGCAATATTTAAAATGGATAACCAACAAGGACCTACTGTATAGCACGTGGAACTCTGCTCAGTGTTATATGGCAGCCTGGATGGGAGGCGAGTTTGGGGGGGAAATCGAAATGTATACATATGGCTGAGTCCCTTCTCTGTTCACCTGACACTATTACAACATTGTTAATCAGCTAAACTCCATTACAAAATAAAAAGTTAAGGAAAAAAGTAAACGTCTGAATGCACTTTAACACAGTACCTGAATACAGTAGGCACTCAACTGTTAGCTCCCTTCTCATACCCCTTCTGAGTTCCTATTTAAAAAAAAAAAAAAGAAGAAAACCCAACATCTATTAAACCACAAGTATTTATTTAAGTGTTGAGTACTGTGTTAAGCCTCAAGAGTAAGACGGTGATGTTATCTGAGGCTTCTTTGATGGAACATCAGCATCTAGCATGGTACCCACGATAGCTGCCTGGACCCAGTAAGCACTCACTAAACAGGGAACTCCCGAGAAGATTACTGGACACAGACCACTGATGGGTCGCTTGCCAATACAGCAAGGCCAAGCCATCTGCTCAGCTAGCCTTAGAGACATGCAGACACAGAAGAGATCAAGTCCCTGGCCAGCAGCAGGCCTACACGTGTACAGAGCCCCTCCCATAGCAGAGCCAGGCCATCGAAGTGACCAGAAAAATACAAGAAGGGTCCAGAAGAGTTCCTCAAAACAGCTTGAGACACCATATGGCAACGTTCCAAACTACACTACATCTCCATGTAGAACCTGGGTTGGAATATTAAACTGAACACCCACCGTCACATTTCCTATGCTCCCCATTGAGAAGGAAGGAAAGCCTCCTTCCTTTTAGCACTGCTTGTTTAGAAAAGCTGATCTCCTGGGAAATGGCTGGGCCCATACCCTGGCAAATAGGATCTAGCAAAAGCCTGAACCCCACAAAAGCATCTCAATCATTCCACCTTGCTGGGCTCCAGGGCTGAAAATAGCCCCAAATGAAAAACAAGCTGTGTGGACTACTTATCCAGTTTCATTGCAAAGGCAGGCCTTAAGTTGGCTGAAGACGACAAACCCCTTACTCCTTAACTCAACAGGGCTAGAAGCCTCACCTGTTTCCGGCCCCATAGCAACTGGCATAGTTCTGGCACATCTCAAGCTTCATCTTTCCAAAACAGCAATGAAACAAGTGCAGGACAGACAAGGGCCTTCTGCAGTCAGCTCAGCACTGCCTGAAGGGGTGGCAGGGAGAGAGAGAGCTATTCCCGAACACAGATCCTCTATTCTTTTGTCAAATCTGAGAGCAAATGAAAGACCTCCAAAGCAACCTACACCCCAAAAAAGAGAAGCATTCTATATCTCTGCTTCATCTTTTGGCAATGATCGTAAGAGGCTTCTCCACCAAGGCCTGTCTCAGGGCATATTTAAGGGTAGCCTCACGGAAATGGCAATCCACTCCAGTACTATTGCCTGGAAAATCCCATGGACAGAGAAGCCTGGTAGGCTACAGTCTATGGGGTCGCAAAGAGTCGGACATGACTGAGCGACTTCACTTTCTTTCACTTTCTTTCTCTACCTAACCCCAAGTCAGAGTCAATCAGCCTGCAGCCTTACACACCAAGTCCACCCCTGTCTATTACACACCCTGATCCATGCCGTTAGAGTTAACTGTCTCCAGGTCTGTCTCCTCCAACACATTAAGCAGTTTGAGAGACAGGGCTCAGCTCTCATAACGCCAGTGTCTCCAGTTTTGCCCAGCACAGATTAGGAGCACAAAGGCCTACTTGTTGTAACGTGAAAATGAGCAGGAAGTGTAACAAACAGGACAGGAAGTGTAAGGACAAGAATGTATCTGCTTTACTCTCCCTGCAGTCCCCACCCAGAACATGCTACCCTCCTGGGGCCCTAGATTCAGACTTCCTCTCTTATCACCAACCTCACAGCCATCTCTCCCTCTTTTGGCTGTGCACAATCCTGTCTGAACCCCTGGATGCTTCTTGACATCCGAGCTGTTTGTTTCATCTCCTGGGTGTGTTTGGGAACTCCTTGAGCACAAGACCCATGGACCAGCCACAGGGTAATCCACCAATACCTGTTTACCATGTGAAGAAAAAGAAAATCAACTTCCCTTGAGCTTTCAGCGGCTCATCTGTGAACAGGTGAAAAGTGTATCTATCACTGGCATTTCTCACCTGGTTTCACCTTTCCCACAGGCTGAGATTCTCTCTTTCTCCATGTCCTCAGCTGGTTCCCAGGGAATTCTCCATAAAGAATTCAGGCCAAACGGTTCGGCACCTATATTTGGCCTACCACTGTGTGACACTCAGGATGTCATCAGAAAGGAGATGACAGCTCATTCTTCACATCCCACATCCCTCACGCTATAGGGGGTGACTCATCCATGCCCATCCCAGCCAAAGGCAGGAAAAGTCCCCTTGAACCAAAGCAGGACTATGCTGTACCCTCCACCCACCCACTGGTGAGCCCATGCCTAAGATCCTGTTCAGGCTCACATCTCAAACTGGGAACAGACCCCTAAGTCCTCACCTTGGTGGGCTGAGGTCCTGGGGGGAAACTTTCAATCAGAAAAGAAAATAAATTATAACTTTTTACAACTGTGTTAAAACCAACAGTTTTTAGTACACCCAAATTATCTTTGTTTTTATTTAGATACAATTCATCCACTTAAAGTACATAATTCAGTGGTTTTCGGCATACTCACAAAAGTCATGCAGCCATTATCACAATCTAACTTCAGAGCATCTTTATCACCCTCAAAAGAAACCCCATATCCACTAGCAGTCACTCCCCATTTTGCCTACCCTTTAGCCCATGGCAACCACTCTAATCTGGTTTCTTTCTCTCTCTCTAAATGCATACAGATATAGATATATATACCTATCTTGGGCATTTCATTTAGATGGATCATATAATATGTGACCTTTTCACCAAGCATAATGTTTTCAGGATTCATCCACATTGTAGCATGTATCAGTAAGTCATTCTACTTTATAGTTGAATAATATTCAATTATATGGATATATCACATTTTGTTTATTCATCAGTTGATGAACACCTGGGTTGTCTCCACTTTTTAGCTATTATGAATAATGCTACTATGAACATTTGTGTAAAAGTTTTTATATACACGTTTTCAGTTCTCAAGAGTATATACCTATAAGTGGAATTGCCAGTTCATATGGTAATTCTGTGCTCAACTAGAGATGGGCGAAATTACCTTTTAAAACACTTTAACTCACTCCTCTGCCTTCCTCACTGTCAGGACTTTCCATGGTCAGCATACCTGCAGAAGCCCAGTGGCTACCATCTTAGCTGGTGCTTACTATATTGGACAATAAAGATATAGAACATTCCAATCATTACAGAAAGTTCTACTGAACAGTGCTGATCTAGAATAAAATAATTAGAACAATTACAGCTAACATTTAATAGATGTTTACAAGGGATCAGACACTGCACCAAGACCTATGCAGAGATTATCTCTTTTAATCATCAAAACGACCTCATGTAAGTATCATTCCCACTTTACAGATGGGAAAATCAAGGCTTTTAAGAGTTAAATAACTTGCCTAAAGTCACACAGCTAGTAAATAGAGCCATGATTTAAATCCACAAAGTCTGACTCCAAAGTCTGTCTTTTTAATGGCTGCAATACACCCCAATGCTTATAATAAGATGTGTTAATGGCACAAACGAATTCCAAAAAACAGCTAAGGGACATCAAAAGAAAAGTCACATCAGGATATGGGGGTGGGAGAACACTTCATTAAAGAAGCATGAAAAAGAACCATTAATCTAAATCTATTCATTCTATACTGAAGGCCTATTCAAGCACCATCTCCTTCAGAAGGTCTTCTTAAATTACTCCAGTCCACACTATTCTCTCCTTTTATGTTTTATATTCAGTTGCTCTCCAACTAGTTAAGAAATTTTCTGATTTGTCCACTCCCCCAAAACAATAATAGAGACCATGTTTCAGTCTCTTCTGTGGCCCACAGTACAGCAAAAAGCTGAACTCAAAGCAAGCAGTTCAATCTAAATGTTTCTGGAGGACTGCTGATCACTGTGTGTGCATGCATGCTAAGTCTTTGCCGTTGCGTCTGACTTTTTGCAACCCTATGGACTATAGCCCGCCAGTCTCCTCTGTCCATGGAATTCTCCAGGTAAGAATACTGGAGTGGGTTGCCGTGCTCTCCTCCAGGGGATCTTCCCGACCCAGGGATCAAACCTGTGTCTCTTACATCTCCTGCATTGACAGGTGGCTTCTTTACCACTAGTGCCACCTGGGAAACCCACTGATCACTATAACTCCCTTCTGTTGGATTCAGACATAGCAGGAAATAAGGTCAAAATGAGACAGAGCAAGAGCGAGAGTAAAAGAAAAAGACAGAACACAAGCACGGCACTGGAGAGTGATGACATTTTTCTTCCTGGGGGCTGAGCTAACCAGTCTTCAAATTTTCTAGGCTATTCTCTTTTTTATTTTTTTAACGACTTTTTATTTTGTACAGGCGTATAGCCCATTAACAATGTTGTGATAGTTCAGGTATACAGCAAAGGAACTCAGCCATACATATACACATATCCACTTTTCCCCAACTCCCCTCCCATCCAGGTTGGCACATAACACTGAGCAGAGTTCCATGTGCTATACAGTAGGTCCTTGTATACTATCCATTTTAAATATAGCAATGTGTACTGTTGATCCCAAACTTCCTATCTCTTCCCCCTATACCCCACTGCAACCATAATTTCATTCTCTAAGTCTGTGAGTCTGTTTGTGTTTTGTAAATAAGTTCACTTATATCATTTCTTCTTGATTCCACAGGTATGGGATGTCATACAATATTTTTCCTTCTCTGTCTGACTTACTTCACTCAGTATGACAATCTCTGTGTCCATCCATGTTGTTGCAAATGGCATTATTTCATTCTTTTTAATGGCTGAGTGATACTCCATTGTATGTATGCACCACATCTTCTTTATCCATTCATCTGCTGATGGACATTTAGGTTGTTTCCATGTCTTGGCCATTGTAAACAGTGCTGCAGTGAACATAGTGGGGGGGGCATGTATCCTTTCAGACCATGTTTTTGTCCAGGAGTGGGATTGCAAGGTCATATGATAGCTCTATTTTTAGTTTTTTAAGGAACCTTCATACTGTTCTCCACAGAGGCTGTACCAAGGTACATTCTCACCAACAATGTAGAAGAGTTCCATTCTCTCCACACCCTCTCCAGCATTTTGCCAACTTACATACAGCCCCACTTGGAGTATGGGTTTCACTCTCAGTGTGGTGAGAATTGTGGTGTTGGAGAAGTCCCTTGGACTTTGAGGAGATCAAACCAGTCCAACTTAAAGGAAACAAGTCCTGAATATTCACTGGAAAAACTGATGCTGAGGCTGAAGCTCCAATACTTTGGCCAGCTGATTCGAAGAACTGACTCATTGGGAAAGACCCCGATACTGTGCAAGATTGAAGGCAGGAGGAGAAGGAGATGACAGAGAACAAGATGGTTGGATGGCATCACCAACTCAGTGGACATGAGTTTGAGCAAGCTCTGGAAGATGCTGAAGGACAGGGAAGCCTGGCGTGCTGCAGTTCATGGGGCTGCAAAGAGTCAGGCACGACTGAGCGACTGAACAACAACAACTCAGCCCCTGAATGAGGGCTTCATCACCCAGTGTTCTGAATAAGGTGACAAAGCAGTTTCTACTGTAAGCCAGTCCCCTGGTCTTCAAGGTGCTGAAAACACCTGGCTGGCTCTCACATCACTCACTCATTCTCCTGACTCAAGAAACGAAGAGCCAAGCATCAGGCTATCACCACTTAAAGTGTCCATTAACTTTCAACGTCCATTAGATCACTGAATCTTTACAATACTCCCCCTAGTCCCAAGACAGGGATTCCTGCCCACATTTTATACACGAGGAAACTCCAACCTTGAAATGTAAGTAATTGTGCTAGGTCACAAAGGTACAGAGACAAAAGAAGAACCCAGATCCTCTGATTTTTGGTCCAGGCCCCAGTGAATTGACTTAAAGAGCCACGTTATTAGAGGCTTTCTATGACCATTCTACCTAAAATAGTACCCTCATCACTGTAAGCCTTTGCACTGCTTTATTTTGTTTTCTAGAAGTTATTACTACCTGAAATTATATTACATGTCTACTCATTTATTGCCTATCTTCCTATTTGACTATAAGTGCCTAGCAGAGTTCCTGGCACACAGTAATGCCTTAATATGTATTATATGAATGAATAATTCTCATGCAGCCCCAATTGATCCCCTCTACACCATTTCTGCTAAGTAAGCCTAGTATACACTCAAATTCCAGTCAATGCTCATTTCATTCAGTATTTATTAACCTTCACTATATGCCAGGCATATGCTAGGTGATAAGGACAGAAAGGAATCAGAATACAATCCCTGACTCTCAAAATACAATCTAGTGGTTTGAAGCAGACAATGAAAAAGTGCACATTATTAGCAATTTTCACAGAAGAAGGCATCTAACTACTGGAAGAAGAAAAAAGGGCCTGGGAGAGCTTCACAGGGGAGGTGACATTTGACCTGAAGCTAGAAGAACAATTATCATTTCAGTCACCAGAGAAGGAGGGAGGGATATTCCAGACAAAAGGAAAAACATAAGCATAGGCTGAAAAGACATGAAAGATCTACGAATGTTGAAAGATCAGTGAGTAATTTTTTTCTTAAGTTGTGGTGATTTACAATGTTTCAGGTATATAGCAAATATATATATATATATATATATATATATATCTTTTTCATATTCTTCTCCATAATAGGTTATTAAAAGATGTCGAACATAGTTCCCTATGCTATACAGTAAATCCTTGTTATTTATCTATTTTATGTATAGTAGTATGTATCTATTAACCCCAAATTCCCAATTTACCTTTCTCCCCATCTTTCCCCTTTGGTAATTATATGTTTGTTTTCTGTGTCTATTATTAGTGAGTGATTTTTAGGTCAAGGAAGGTTTGCCCCAAAATAATGTTTTTATAAAAGATCTAGTATCCAAAATATATAAAAGCACTGCAAATTTTATGTTAGAGTTCTCCAGAGAAACAGAACCAATAGGATAAGCATATATGTAGATGCATATATAAGAGATTTATTATGGGAAATGGCTCACACAATCATGGAAGTCAAAAATTCCCACGCTCCGCCATCGGTAATCTTGAGAACGAGAAAGCTGGTGGTATAATTCAGACCAAGTCAAAAGGCCTGAGAATGGGAGGGGGTTGAGGGAGTGCAAGCAGTGACGGCATAAGCCCCAGTCTGAGTCCAAAAGCCAGGAGCTCCGTCATATGTGTACAGGAGAAAATGGACATATCAGCTCAAATAGCAAGAATAAACTCAGCTTCCTCCTCTCTTTGTTCTATTCAGACCCTCCATGGACTAGATTATGCCCATCAGCACCGCTAAGGGTGATCTTTTTCTTTTTTTTAACATATATTTATTTATTTGTCTGTGCCGGGTCTTAGTTTTGGCATGTGGGATCTAGTTCCCTGACCAGGGATCAAACCCATGCCCCCTACATTTGGGAGCATAGAGTCTTAGCCACTGAATTACCAGGGACGTCCCAAGGGTGATCTTCTTTAATCAGTCTACTGATTCAAATGCTCACAGATGCCAAAGATACCCTCACAGATACACCCAGAAATAATGTTTTATCAGTTATCTAGGCATCCCTTAGCCTAATCAAGTTCACACATAAAGTTAACCATTACACAATTCAATAACAAAAAGACAAAACCCATCTTTAAAACGGACAAAAATTTCTCCCTAAGTGATATACCAAATATACAAGTATAGGAAAAGATGTTCAAAATCATTAGTCATTGGGGAAACACAAATCAAAACCATAATGAGATACCATTTCATACCCACTAGGACGATAATAAAAAATCAAAAAAAAAAAAACCAGGAAACAACAAACGTTGGTGAGAATGAAGAGAAATTGGACCCCTGTATATTGCTGGTGGGGGTATAAAGTGGTTCAGCCACAGTGGAAAATAGTTTGGCGGCTCCTCAAAAACTTAAACATAGAATTACCACATGACCCAGCAATTCTACTCCTAGCATATACCCAAAAGAATTGAAAATAGGTACTCAAACAGGTACATGTACACACATGTTCTTAGCAGCACTACTTACAACAGTCAAAAGGTGGAAATAGCCCAAATGCCTAGTAACAGATGAGTAAATAAATTGTGGTATATACATACAATGGAATATTAGCTACGCATAGAAAGGGATGAAGCACTGCTTCATTCTGCATGCTACAACATGGATGAACTTCCAAAATATTACACTACAGTAAAAGAAGCCAAACACAAAAAGTCAGAAACATGACTGCATTTATACAAAATGTCCAGAAGAGGGGTAAATCCATGGAGACAGAACACAGATTGGTGGCTGCAAGGGGAGGGGAGAGGGAGGAACGGGAGCAACTACTTCATGGGTGTGGGTTTCCTGCAGGGTTATGAACATGGTTTGGAACCAGATAGACACGGCGGTTATAAAACACTTTGAATGCACTAAATACCACTGAATTGTGTATGCAAATGGTTAATTTTATGTTATGTGAATTTCACATCAATTTTAAGAAAAAAATAAATGGCTCATGGCATCATATTCTACAAGGAAAAACTCAGAAGCCACTGTTTCTATACCCCACTGCTCCTTCCTGCCCTTCCAGGAAGCTTGCCTCCCATCCTACAGTCATCCAAACCTGCCATTTTAGCAATGAGTTATGTTCTCTTGTTCTCATTTTCTAGTCATTCCCTGTGTCAAGCCGTCGGAAGTCCCCAAGGAGAAAGCAGATCTTCCTGATCCAGGAATCAAACCAGGGTCTCCTGCATTGCAGGCGGATTCTTTACCAACTGAGCTATTAGCGAAGCCAAGAGAAAGCAAACTTGCTTATGAATAAGGTCCGTGGGTACCTATTCTGTTTCTCCTACAGTACAAATCAGGCATGGGTGGAGCAGGGGGCAAGGGGCTGAATGGCCTCTCTCGAAGCAGCAGTTTGGAGCTGTGCTATCTCTGAGAAAGGAGCTAGAAGCCAGGTGGCCAGGGAGACCAAAGACACAGGCATCACTCAACAATATGAATTTGGTTTCTTTCCTTTGGGGTAGGGACAGGAGTTCAAGAAGAACAGAGAAGTATTTAACAAACAATTTTGGAACAAAATCTGGTTTCAGAAATAACAAAAATCTCTCAATAACAAGTAGGTTCTCAACTTTTCCAAAGCAACCATTCTAACGCCCAAGTCTTTCAGAAAAGCAATAAAGATTTAACTCCCAAAGTCTGACCCTTAAGCCATCCCCTAGCTAACCACAAGCTGTTTTTATTGCCCTCAGGAGGCACTGGAGACTTTGGGCTCAGCATTCAAGCTCAGCCCTGTCAGCCAAAAGGCTACAGCAGAACAGGCATATCATCTCTGAAGCCTGGAACTCAAGCCATGAGGAGTAACCTGCAAGGGTCACGGGCACATCTTCCCCAGGCTCCTCAGGCTTTATATTTATAGTTATATTGACAATAAAAGCCACCAACAAATACTTCTTTTCTTAAGGACCACTATGTGGCCTTTAATTACATTCTCACAACAGCCCTAAGGCTCATACAAAGCTTCCCTCGTGGCTCAGATGGTAAAAGCATCTGCTTGATCCCCTAGAGAAGGAAATGGCAACCCACTCCAGTAGTCATGCCTGGGAAATCCCATGGATGGAGGAGCCTCGTAGGCTACAGTCCATGTTGTCGCAAAGAGTCAGACATGACTGAGTGACTTCACTTTCAAGGCTCATACAGATTAATGTTTTGCCTGGGGTCACAAGGCTAATAAACAATGGCAAAGCCAGATTTTAAACTCTGGTCTGCATGCTTCCAAAGTTCATGCCATTGCAGGACACAAAACTGGCCAGCATCACATATCCCACCCCAACTATTTCCTGGTTGTCCATGAGAAAATGCTCTGGCCACTCAAAATAAATAAATGCTTTCCAGTTTAACATTAATCCTAGTAGCTCTGGGACAGAATCTCTCTTAGGCAGTAGCAACCCAGGGTACTGACACTAGCAAGAAGTACCTGAGATCGCTATCTAGCCCACTCCACCATTCCCGAGGTCACCAACCAAGCCTTCTAAAAACCTAAACATAGATATTCTTCCTTGGATGGCCCTTGAAGGTAGAAGGAGAAATGCCAGGGAGAAACGTGGAAGGCACAGCACACCAAGCTGGAAATCAGCAGACCAAAGACCTAGTCTCAGTTCTGCCCCTAATTAGTTATGTGACCTTGGGAAGTCATCTGCCTTCTTTGCATTTATTTTTCCTGCTATAATCTGGAAATAACAAATTCCTTTCATCAAATTTCACAGGTTTGGTATTGACATGACAATCAAAAAAAAAAAAACAAGTCTTAAATAAGAAAGTGCTTTGAAAAGTGTGAAGCACCAATTAATCTGACGGGTCATTATAATATGATTATCACAAGCTAGCTGGAGAGAAGATTAATGTCCATGAAACAATTAGAAGGTGAAACAGTATAGTTAATTAGGCACCAAATGATATGGCACAGACTTAGAAGATTATAGTTTGGATAGGACCAGTCTCTGGGATTAGTCAGAGAAAAGGACAGACAGGATTGAAGGGGGCTGGAGAATCATTTGTTCTCCATTTGTGGAGAACAAATGGTGGCAGCAAAAATCAAGAGCCAGGGAAAGAGGGGTGAAGAAGTGAGAGAGCAACAGAGGTGGTTCAGACGCTGTGTGCTGGGAGGTCAGGGCGGCCACAACGGGCAGGGAAGGTAAGGCCAGACTGGAGAGAAGACAGTCAGGCCAAGATGCTGGGGCAGAATGTAGTCAGCAACTGGGGGCAATGGGGGAGAGCAGAGCTGGATTTCATGGCAAACATTTACTGAGTGCTGATAATATGATCAGTTAATAATATGATAGGCGCATCATAGATTATAAGGATGCAGAGATGGAATAAGACATGAACCTTGCTCTCGTGACTCTGTATTTGAATCCTACTCTTCTAGCTGCAGTGACATGGATATCAAAGAACAAGCTTTATAATCACAGAATTCTTGGTGGTGGGGACGGGGTTGTTTTTCAGTCACACCGCTTATGGGATCTTAGTTCCCTGATCAAGGACTGAACCAGGGCCCTTGACAACTAGAGCACAGACTCCTAACCAATGGACCACCAGGAATTCTCCATAATCACAGAATTTTGGATTCAAGTCCCTGTACCGCTATTGCTAGATGAGTGATCTTCATCAAGTAACCAAAGTTCTCTAATTCCCAGTTTCCTCATTTGTAATGCAGAAGTAATAATAACCTTTTATAGGATGGTGGTGAGTGCTAAATATAAAGTACTTAAAAAAAGAAACTTGGTATGTGGCATCTTAACATACAACAAATGGTAACTATTACCATTATCATTCACCAGCTCTGTGACCTTGGGAAAACTGCTGAAATTCTAGGGACTTCACCTGTAAACTTCACCAGGTTGTTGTAAAAATTAAAGGAAATAACTGTTCTAAAGCACCTAGCATAAAGCAACATCTCAGCAAAGTTCCTTTTCTTCCCTCCATCTTCTTTCCTTAAGTCCACATGTGAGATCTCCCTTGTGGCAATGCTCAGGTCCCCAAGGAGGGCACTGAGGACACAGCCAAAGCACCTACAAACTCTATTCTAGAAGGCAGGTCCACTTAACCCCCAAACTAGCCCTAACTTACCCAATGCCTGACTACCCCTGTCCGGAAACATGTTCTTCACCCACTTCTTGCCAAGTGGCTTCAAGTCAGTTGTTTGATGGCCAGACAATTCCTCCCTGCTTACTCATCCTCCAAGAAATTAAACCAGAAGAGAAAGCTCTGAAGTCTAAATGTTTATAAAAGAAAAGGACAGTGATATGTCCAGTGTCACAGGCTAAAAGGGAGAGGTGCTGACCACTCTTGCTGAAGGGCAAATAGACCCCACTGGTATGATAAGGGCAGGGAAACCTGCGGCAGCGTCCAGCAGTTTCAGGAATGTCTCAGAACGAGGCCATCAGCCTACTGGAGTCACTCAGGCATAAGGGAAAATTAGGTTTTTACTAGCAAAGGTCAACTCGTAAATACCTGATTAACTCATGCAAACACACTCTGCTCCAAGTTCTGTGAGAATTTATAACTGATCCGGAACAGAAGTCAA
>NW_011494856.1:393455-410125 GCF_000754665.1 Bison bison bison
GAGCCTAATCCAAATCAGGTGAGTCCAGACTCTCCAGGGTAAACTACTCTTTCTGGAAACAGCCTCTGCACAAACCAGAAGTGCAAACGTTACCTTGCCTTGAAAGACAAGAGCCAGCCCTCCCACCAAGACCATGGGAAACACAGAAGCAAAGCATATTCATTTCAACACTGCTGCTCAATCCCAATGACTTCCATTTGTGGGGAAATAATACCAAAAACTCTAATCTCACACATTAGAAAGACACGGTCAGGTCAAACCTGTGAAGTCATTACCCAGGCTCCCCGAGCAGATCTGCTGTATCCTTGCTGCTTCCATTATACTTTGCAAACCAGGAAGGGAAATCAAAAGGAACTACCTTCCACTGAGCACTTAAAAGGACTTGTACAAAAGTTTTAAAACTTTTTATTGTAAAGTTATAAAATAAAATAAAATAAAAATTAAAAAAAAAAGAAAATCCCCCCAAAAATCCTCTATGAGAGCTAATCCTAGTCCCATATTATAAATGAGGAAACTCAGCATCAGAGAGATCAAGCAATTTGCTCAGGGAAGGGGCTGGTGAAGGGCACAGCCCACATATGAACCCAGTCTGTCTGATTCCAAAACTCAGCCTTTCTTTCCACAAATATTTATTGACAGCCTACTATGTGCCAAGCACTACTCTTGAGTAAAAACACAGCAGGGTATAAAACAGACAAAAACTCCTGTTTTTATGGTGCTTTCATTCCTAAGCCAAGAATCCTCTGTATTTAGCATACCAGACATTTAATAGGGACACGTCTGTATTTCTTTCTCCTCCACCAGGCAGGACTCAACAGATACAGGATGAAGGGATGAACGTGGCCGTTTCCCTCACCTCACAGGAATTCCTCTTAGGTGCTGCCCAAACAGAATTCAATGACTTATTCATCAACTCAGCACCCTTCTTCCCGCCTATGTCACAGGTTTAAGCCATGTGCTGTGCTTAGTCACTCAGTCATGTCTGACTCTTTGGGACCCCAGGGACTGTAGCCCACCAGGTTCCTCTGTCCATGGGGATTCTCCACGCAAGAATACTGGAGTGGGTTGCCATGCCCTCCTCCGGGGTATCTTCCCAACTCAGGGATCGAACCCAGTTCTCTCGCATTGCAGGCAGATTCCTTATCGTCTGAGCCACCTGGGAAGCCGTATCTTAAACCAAAAGCTTTCTGGCAGTGCTAGCAAATTGGCTCCAGTCACCCACTGAGTACACGTCTTCCCAGGTGGCGCTAATGGTAAAGAATCTGCCCCCAGTGCAGGAGACATAAGAGAAGCAAGTTCCATGCCTGGGTCAGGAAGATTCCCCCGGAGGAGGGAATGGCAACCCACTTCAGTATTCTCGCCCAGAGAATCCCATGGACAGAGGAGCCTGGTGGGCTACAGTCCATAGGGTTGCAAAGAATCAGACACGACTGAAATGACTAAGCACGCACCCAGGCACCCACTGAGTATGACTACAACAGTACTTGAGGGTTTACAAAACACTTTACCTACATGGTCTTATTTAATCCTCATAAAATTAAACAAGGTAGGTATTGCTTTCATTTAACATGGAAACAGACACGCAGAAAGTATTGACTAGTTACTTGTGTCCTTAGACACAAATAAGTAGTGGAACTAACCCTAATCCTGGAACAGTTCTCTCTAGTCCCAGAACGCATTCTTCTCCCCTTGGCCTAAGGACATCTCATATCTGTTCTTAATACTGGAGCAATAAAATGGTGTCATATCACTATCTACATCATTCTGTTTGATTATGCTATTTCAAATTTCCCATTGTATCTAAACAGAATAAAGAATGCTGTGTTTCAGCCTATTTATTTTGGAATTTATTTTGATTATCATTAATATTTTTATTACTTTTTCCTGTTAAAGGTGTTTATACTTTGTTATGTTCTAATTTGCCATTTATTCCTGAAAGAACAAACGTTTGGTGTTAAACACTAAACATATACACTACATGCACAGAAAAAGGCACAAAAGTACTTTTATAATGTGTTTCAAGTCAAGAGAAAGATAATTCAACTTATAAAAATGCCTTCACAGGCTTGCCTTCTTTAAGAAAGTCTTTATCCTATGAAATGAGGCAGACCAGTAGGCAAAGGCTGCAGAAACCATAAGACCCAAATACAGGGTTAATAACTTAGCCTGCTCTTTGCAAAACAAACCCAAGTATCCGCAGTCAGCAGGAATATTCCAGCAACCACAGCCAGGCCAAGGGCGATCACACCACTGTACTCCAGGGAACACTGCTCTAACTCTTATTAATCACAGGGAGACTATAAGAAGGAAACTGTAAAGCCAGATACCAAAGAAAGGGACCTGAAGTTAGAGAGGCCTGCTCCTTGGGAACCCAAAAAGCATCTTGCCTAGAAGGCCCTACTGTCTCCAGAATAACACAGCACACTGGGGCAAATCAAGAAGAGACCTGACTTTATGTGGGAATGAGCCAAGACTATGCCCCAAGCCTCCCCTTTACCAGTCTGTCAGAATGACTGAAACTTCAACAATACAACTTCCTTTGGGCTTTTGGTGAACACATCCTGAGTACCATACCTTGCAGGAGTGGGAGCAGTCAAGTGAGAGAAGTATATCCATGCCTCACTGGGTATCAGCCAGAATAGAGTGAAGGGCAGAGTGCTCTGGAAAGAAAATAATTCTGGCTGTAGGAACTGGATAAGACTTTCCAGAGGCAAGAAATGTGCTATTTAGAAAGATAGGAGGGACCCCCCCTGGTAGTCTAGTGGTTAAGAGTCTGCCTTGCAATGCTGGGGACATGGGTTTGATCCCTGGTTGGGAAACTGAGATCCCACAGCCACGGAGCAACTAAGCCTGCCCACCACAACTAAGCCCCTGCGCCACAAGGAAAGATCCCACATGACACAATGATGCTCCATCGCAGCCGAATTAATTAATTAATTAATTTTTAAAAGAAAGGATATGAAATTGTGCTGCCTTAGGAAGGTACGGAGAAGGCAATGGCACCCCACTCCAGTACTCTTGCCTGGAAAATCCCATGGATGGAGGAGCCTGGTGGGCTGCAGTCCATGGAGTCGCTAAGAGTCAGACATGACTGAGCGACTTCACTTTCACTTCTCACTTTCATGCCTTGGAGAAGGAAATGGCAACCAACTCCAGTGTTGGCTTCTTCAAAAGGCTTCAAAAGGCTTCTTCAGTAAAGCCTCTGACCTTCACTCAGTTCAGCCAATTAGATCTGCTCAAGTGCCCTAATTTTTATCACTGAATTCCTGGGGGAATCAGGCCTCGCCTAGCTCTGACTTCTGCCTGCAGAATCCCAGGGATGGGGGAGCCTGGTGGGCTGCCGTCTATGGGGTCGCACAGAGTTGGACACGACTGAAGCGACTTAGCAGCAGCAGTAGGAAGGTAACTAGAGGCTTTGAGAGAGACATGGGTTTGAATTCTGGTTCAGCTGCTTACAGGCTGTAATGACAACCAAACAAATTATTTCCCTTTTATGAGTATTTTCTCATCTATAAAATGGGCATTATGAAAAGATATGGCCATATCTCAAGAGACAGCTGTGTGAAACACCAGCCCTGACCTGGCACATGGCAGGACTTATCCATATCCTTTTTCTGGTTAGAACAGGAATGCACGAAAGGGAAGACAACCCCAGTGCAATGGGAATTACTTGCCAGCTAACAGACCAAAGCCCACTGGGGGCTAACAGAACAGACAGTTGACCTGAAAGAGCACTTTGGAAGTCTGGAGAGCAGCAAATCCAGGCATACCTGGATCCAGGTCTCAGCCTACATCTCTCTCCACCATGAAATGTGTGGGAGCCCATTCTGCACAAATATTATTACATTATCATGCCTTTCATTAGATGAAGACATGGAAACCCACTCCTCAGTTCCCCAGGAAAGACAACCCCATGCCAACTTTTGGTACTCCAGGAGGCTGGAGCAGGACCTAACGCAAGGAAAGTATTGAGTCCAGCTGCCAACATTTTAATTAGCCCAACCTGAAAAGTCTATAACTACAGGAGATTAAAAGGAGCCCCCAGGGAAAGCCTCTGACCTTCACTCAGTTCAGCCAATTAGATCTGCTCAAGTGCCCTAATTTTTATCACTGAATTCCTGGGGGAATCAAGCCTCGCCTAGCTCTGACTTCTGGCTGAAAGTACAGGCACAAGCTCAGCTCAGGCAGAGAAGCCGGGTGTGGGCTATAAGACAGGCAGCATCAAATATGCCTGAGGCCTTGACACCTTTCTCGCATTAGTAAACTAAGAACTGCCCTCTGGAAGGCTCTATCCTCCACCCCAGATTCTCACGTCAAGGGTACCCTCAATCCAGTAACGCTTGTATTTTAAAGGGGGATTCTCCAAAATGAAAATGACTTAAAGCTCACAAGAATCAAGCTGCATGGTACACAGGGGGCAAATGTGAAAACTAAGGCACAGAGGGATAAAGAGTCTTGTTCAAGTTAATGACAAGATGTTATACTCAAAAACCAACAGACGTCACTTTCCCTAAGGCTTAGCCCTCTGCCTTACAACTGTGCGAGGGTGGCCATACTTGTCTGATTGTCATTAAGAGTCAAAAAGCAAGGTTATAAGGAAAAGCGAGAACCTAGGAAACATAAGGTAGTAAAAAGAGGGGAAAAACCAGAGAACTGGATACATGATCAGATAATTCAGAAGAGGAAAACTAATAATAATAAATTACACACATTTGTATAAGACACTTGTCACATTATCTCATAAACTCTGCATGCATTGACCTTGTGAGATCGGTTCTGTTACTCCCCCAAATACCAGGCATGGGGAAACTGAGGCCCAGAAAGATCAACAGTATCACAGCCCAAGCAAATTCCTAGTCTAGTGTTCTTTTTTTAGTAAACTAGGTTTTTCATAAAGAAAGCCATGAAGATTCAAGAGGACTAATCTAGAAAGAGGGAAGAAAATGAAAAAAAGGTTCAAGAAAAACAGTGGGGAAAAAATGCTTTAAGACAGAAGCTACAAAACAGTAAATAGGTATTTTATTAATCAGAAAACCTTGAGAGGGTGTGTGACAAAACATCAGACAAGATGGCCAGTTTCAGGCCTGCTCTTATGACAATGAGTGGACACAACCACAGACCAGACCTGATGATACCCAAGCAGCCTCCTCCCCATCTCAAGAGGACTGAGGAACATGTATGCTAACCAAAAAGATGACCACAAGAGGACTCCAGGCACTAGCTTTGACCAACAGCTGCACCCGGGCACCTCTGTCCCAAGCCAGGGCTTACTCTAGTCTAACAGGAGCTTCCCCTCAAAACATAGCCTAAATTCAGCTAGCAGTCTGCCCCCACAGACCTTGAAGGTTGGTAGAAACTGAAGGCTGGTAGAAGAGCCTGGGGGAAAGTGATAATAATCACCTTCTCTCAAGCCAAGAACACCTGGAAGGGTATAAATCACTTAATGTTCCTTCTGCAACTTCATTTCACACTAGAAAATTAGAGATGTGTGACTGTGGAAAACTTAGCATGTTCCCAGATCTGAAAGCCCCCGAATGAAGGTAAGTTAGTTGCCTAGGAAGCCTAAAATGAAAGACCTTCCACAAAAAACTGCGAATTTAAAGTCTGCTCTCACTGGGCCAAAATACTCACTATACATATGGCTCCAAACCAAGTCAAAATCCTAGAATAACACCCTCACACAGCCCTTGAGGGTTTTACAAAGTGCCTTATCTTCCATTGTCTGTATGAGGTAGAGATTAATACTCTCTTTACTGCAAATTTGGAAACTAAGGCTCAGAGAAAAAGCAACCTGTTCAAGGTCTCACAAATGGAAAATGGCAAAGCCTGGAACTAAACCCAGGTTTTCCTATCTGCAAGAGTCTCTGATTTTCCTGCAGTAAAGGCCCAGCTTTGTTAGGAAGCTTAACAGGTAAAAGCAAGAGATCTGGATTCTCAGACTTGGAATCCACCAAGTAGTTCCTATGTGACCTTAGACAAATCCCTTGACTTCTTTGGGCATCAGAAAACTCATTCAAAAATGGAGTGAAGTGAAACAAGCACAAAGAGAAGAGAATTCTTTGGTTCCTAGAGTACAGTGAAGTGTAGCCCTCGCCTATCACTTCAAATGAAGTCAACCAGCCCCCTAGTCATCACACCCTAGCACTGGCCCTCCTTCAGACTGCCATTTTCTATTACTGGCACCACCAGGGACCTCATTGCTGCTGCTGCTGCTGCTGCTGCTGCGTCGCTTCAGTCGTGTCCAACTCTGTGCGACCCCATGGACTGCAGCCCACCAGGCTCCTCTGTCCATAGGATTTTCCAGGCAAGAGTACTGGAGTGGGGTGACATTGCCTTCTCCCCACACTCAAAACATGGTTTTGACTCTTTTCTTCCCTCCCTACACTTAAACTCTAAGTCCTACTGAGTCTACCTCCACAATGCAGACCCTGATCCCTGCTCTTGAACAACTGCAAAGCCTCCTGTGCAGACTTCCTGCCTCCAACCTCATCCCATCAATGCCTTGTGTGTAGTCCATGAGATTAATCTTCCTAAAGCAAAATTCATGTCATGTCTCTCCCCTACTCAACACCTGCAAAGCCTACAAAGTCAAGTCTGAACTCTTTAGCCTGACATTGAGGTTCTCCATTATCATTCCTCAGTCTTTTTTTTTCTTTTCTTTGCCTTATTTTATAGTACTCTCCATCATAAGTGCTTCTCTCCAGCCAACCTGGACTAGCTAATGTCCCCAAGGCTCTTCACTTTGTCCCACTCCATGCCTTTATTCATGACACTTCCTCTGGGTGGAATGCTTCCCAGCCAGAGGAAACCTTCTATTTCTACCTGGAGTACCTGAAGACCCTCCACTTCCTCCTCCATACGCAACCCTGACCTCTCCAGGTGGAAGTGATCCCATTTTCGAACAGGACCATAGGACACTGAACCTAGATTGCCTTACATGATAAGCTATAAAATGGGAGACGCATTGTGAGGATTAAACAAGATAATGTATGTGAAAGTATTTAACCCAGTCCTGGTATAGAGTATGTGCTCAATAAAGAGGAGCTCTTATTAGGATAAAGAAAAACAATGGTACACATCTAACTTCCCTATTTTACTCAATCCTTTTCCCAGGCAGGGTATAACACACGTGTTAAACGTTAACTGAAGAGGTGAAGAATGCTATATATATATATATATACAGACCCTATCCCAAAGCTTATATCCACAAGAGCTCAACCATAATGCTACTTCTGGAGGCTAGAGACTGAATACATAGCACTCTGTAGCTACACTTTTCATCAATGTGAGGCTCCCATGCAGAATGTATAAGTCAATACACTTTCTCACTTCCTCTCCCATCTCCTACAAATTCTAATCCCAGTTTATTCCAGACCACTTAGGTGACAGAACAAACTAATGTCACTAATGGTCTGATAAGCTGTATACTTTTTAATCCAAATGCACATCTCTACTAAAATTCATATAAGTGTCTCCTTCCCTTCTACAGTTATTAAACAAAAACAGAAACAGCACTGGCCTTTGGGTCAGATAAACCTAAAATTCAAATCCTGGCTTGGTCATCTTGGGAAAATTACTTAAATTCTCAGAGTTAGTTTCCCCATCTACACAATGAGAAAAATGCCCACCTTTAACGGCTGTTGAACAGATGTAAAGTACCTACCGCAGTGCCTACAACAGGTGCTCAATAAATGGTAGCTATCACGCCATTCTTATCATTGAAGTTATCTGAGTTGTCTTACACACTTATCTCTTTAGTGATATGCAATATGAGCTCCAGTGAACTTTGCCCTCGTCAGCAAAGGTTTCTTGAAATAAGACCTGATGTCTGGGTGCCCAGGTACACACACGGACACAAGCTGCTTTCTAACTTGTGTATGTGTATACCTGAAGTGCGCCCAGCTCCCCTGGTCCCTGCATTCTAGACGCTGGCTCTGGGAACTTGGAAAACACTAGCACACTTGTTTTAACATACACAGTGGTGATGAGAGTTCTGAGAGCTTCGTGAAAGCCCTGAGATAACCCAGAGAGGCCAATCAGGAGCAGAGCTACTGAATCTCACTGGAGAAAATCAGAGGCATATGAGATTTGGAAGCCTGCCTGCCTGCCTCAGGCCTGCCAGCCAGTGAGATTTCTGGTCATTACCTCGGCCAGAACTCAATACAAGGCAGCCAGGAGCTCTGTAAACCTGGCTCATGGAGAAAGGGACAGGTTCGTCTGGGTTGGGCCATGCTGACAGCACAGCTGGCTCTCTTAGGCCTTTGTTCCTTTACCAATTCTCCCTAGAGGCCCCTCCCCAGTGTCTTGAAGGAAAGCTGGTGTGATGTCTGCTCAGGCTGGAGTTCTCTGAGGCCCAGGGAGTTCTCAGAATCAGAGACAACATTTACAACACCAGTGATCTTCACTGGACTATCCTACCTCCCTACTGCACAACAAGCCCAGTATGAAAGAAGGCTCCCTTCTCCATCCCACAGGACAGGCTAAGAAGAGTAGTTCTGTTCATTCGGCTGTCTCATGCTTGCTCTGTGGTAAACCACGGCGTCCATGGAACCGAGGACAGAGAGCAGCAGGGCCCAAGGAAGCCCTGCCTCAGGTCTCATATCAGGCCTCCAGGAGCTCAGCCTTGCTCCACTCCTACGACAGCCACTGTCTCAGGGCAGCCAGTGCTGCGGCAAATAGAAACTGCCAGCCAGAGTCAAGGGTGGACCCACCCGCTGAGTTGTCAGCATGACTGATAACTATCTCCAAGTGCAGCTTCAGTAGATACTCAGTAAATAGGGATGAAGTACCATGGGGTCGCTAAGAGTCGGACACGACTGAGCGACTTCACTTTCACTTTTCACTTTCATGCATCGGAGAAGGCAATGGCAACCCACTCCAGTGTTCTTGCCTGGAGAACCCCAGGGACGGCAGAGCCTGGTGGGCTGCCATCTCTGGGGTCGCACAGAGTTGGACACCACTGAAGCGACTTAGCAGCAGCAGCAGGCAGTAGAAAAACACTGAATGACTACAGAGCTTCTCAGAAAGCCCCTACGTGAACTCTACCCCTTACCTCAAAGCACTCTTGTCAAAGTTTTTCCTAGGAACTGATAACAATTTACCTGGCACTCTCCCTAGATGACTATTCGGTCCCAAGATCAACTCATTATTATTCATCCATTTATTCAACAGATATCTACTGGGCACATACCCTCTGATCCATGCTGTGATAGATACTAAGGATGGGTGCTATGGTTAAAAAAAAACAGACATGGCTCTTACCCTAAGAGAGGAAAATATGCAAAAAACAAACAAACAAAAAAGGCTTTAAAAGCTATACAACCACTTCATACACATTTTAATCCTGTTTTCAAGGGAGGAGACTGAAGTTTGGGTTGTGATGTCAGTAAGAACTCAAGTCACGCCCAGTGCTCTTGATTCCACATCAGGCTATCTCTTGTTTTAAGTGGCATAAGCAGGGTGAGAAGTGCACAGAGTGTTGTAGATAGCAAGTGCTACTGGAGTCCAGAGATGAGAGGGAACTTGTGGCTAGCATTAATGGCAGGGAACACTTCACAGAGGACTGAGAGGTTAGGCAGGAGAGAGGAGGACATTCTGGGAGGCAGTAAAATGGTATCTGTAAATAAAGGCAAAAGAGAAGCAGGATAAAGTGTGTTCTGCAGACCAGGACAAAGGAAAAAGCCTCACTAGGCCAAAATGTAAAGAGGGGAACAGAGGAAGACGAAGTGGGCAAAGCGGTCTGGGCCCAGAAGGAAAATACCACCCCTAGAGGGATTTTAGGGAGAAGGCAATGGCACCCCACTCCAGTACTCTTGCCTGGAGAATCCCATGGACAGAGGAGCCTGGTAGGCTACAGTCCATGGGGTCGCTAAGAGTTGGAAACGACTGAGCAACTTCACTTTCACTTTTCACTTTCATGTATTAGAGAAGGAAATGGCAACCCACTCCAGTACTCTTGCCTGGAGAATCCCAGGGACAGAGGAGCCTGGTAGGCTACAGTCCATGGGGTCGCTAAGAGTTGGAAACGACTGAGCAACTTCACTTTCACTTTTCACTTTCATGTATTAGAGAAGGAAATGGCAACCCACTCCAGTATTCTTGCCTGGAGAATCCCAGGGACAGAGGAGCCTGGTGGGCTGCCATCTATGGGGTCGCACAGAGTCAGACACGACTGACGCAACTTAGCAGCAGTAGCAGTAGCAGAGGGATTTTAAAGCCTGCACCATCTCCAGTCCAAACTCCCCAGCAGAAAGCGCAAGTACAGCGCTGTTGACTCATTTCAGGTTTTTCCTTGCAGGCCTCTCATTGACATAAATCTGCTGCGCTCTGATCAACACGACAGGACCACAGCTATCCCTATCCAAGTCTCACCTGCCTTAGCAAGTTGTGCCAAAAGAGGCATGGCTTCTGTCAAATTCTCAGTGCTCAGAAAGCACCCCCTTGGCACTTCACAGGGCTTTAGATACATTTACCCTGCCTGTGGAGGCCCCAAATCTATATATAATGTGACAAGCTGAGCCAAACAACGATGACAATCTTAGTACAGCGCTCTGACCCACCTCCTTCAGGAAGTCTGCTCTGTACATCCCAACAAACAGCTCTCTCCTTGCTTTGAACTGAGATTGCCAATGGAGTGTAGAATGCAGGTATTAGTCACCATATGCCACAGACATTACTGAGCTTCTTTTTCTGTGCCTCACATAAAAACTCCCTAGCCAGGCAGGGAAAGCTCCTCAGAAGCAGCACTGACTTGACATAGCCCCAATCTGCCCAGTGCAATTTCTGTGAACACTATACAGTACTGTGAACTGCTTTCTGCTCCTCCTCTGTATGGGTCTCAGACCTCCTAACAACCCAAACCGGCTGCATTAGGGTAAAGAGTCTCCACCACAGAGTGGGAACAGCATGTGAATGATAATTAGACAAAATCAGATTATAGACCCAACTGAGACCTTGGGCAAATCTGTTCCTGTCATATCTCAATTAAAGAGTTTAGGAGCAATGGGACTTAAAACCCCTGCCAACTCTGACATACTAGGATGTGAAGTCCTGGCACCCAACACCAACAACGCAAAAGGTCAGAGTAAGTTTTCCAGCTGTCAAGGTGTAAGTCCCAGTTCAATGGCACTAATATGTCTAGCTCTCCAAAGCCAAACTGGGGCAGTGAAAGCTCCAAGGTCAGTGGCTATACAATGAACTCCAGAAATGAACATACCAGACAAGGAGTTGGGACACATGACTAGAACCTAGAATAAAAATCTAGTTTAGAACTGGGTTTAAAACAAGGGAGGAATACAGACAGAAGGGCCATGTCAACTCTACATGTCAAAGCAATGAAGTCATACATGAACCAGACATACCACCAAAGGGAGTAGAAAGACTCCACAAGACTCTAAGGAGTAGGCAAAGGAAGTCAGAGAAAAGTTCAGAGGACTCAGCACCCAGAAGCCACTGTTCCCAAGATCACAGCCCTAGAATGATGTCACAGGCATCCTCTATGATGGCCCCCAGGGATCCCTACCCTCTTCATGCTACTGTATAATCCCTTGGGAGTAGAAGGGCGCATTTAAGCTTAAGTGAGGGCTTCTTTTAGCAAGGGATTTCCCTGGTGGCTCAGGTAAAGTGTCTGCCTACAATGTGGGAGACCTGGGTTCAATCCCTGGGTTGGGAAGATCCTCTGGAGAAGGAAATGGCAACCCACTCCAGTACTCTTGCCTGGAAAATCCTATGTACAGAGGAGCCTGGTAGGCTGCAGTCTATGGGGTCACAAGGAGTCCCAAACGACTGAGTGGCTAAACTTTCACTTTCACCTGGAGTTCATGCTAGACTTACTGACTTGCTTCTAACATATAGAATATGGCAGAAGTTGTGGCCCATTAATTGCAAGATTAGGTGATGAAAAGACTACAGCTTCCACAGAGGGCACTCCCTCTTACATTACTTGTCCTAGGGAAAGCTAACTATCACATCATGAGGCAGCCCAGTGCCAAGGCCCATGTGGCAAGGGCCCAAGGCCTACCAACAACATAAATGAGCTTGAAAGCAAATACTCGCCCCCCCAGTGAGCCTTTAGCCCTAGCCCAACAACTTGACTACTGCCTCATGAGAGACCTTGAGCCAGAGGCACCCAGCTAAGCAGCACCCAGATTCCCAACCCACAGAAACTGAATATAATAAATGTTGACTATTTTAAGCCTCTACATTTGAGGATAATTTGTTATGCATCAACACAGGTAGGGACTAGACCAATCTGGTCAGCCATTTCAAGTCTGCAGGTGGGGCTAGGGAAGTGGTTACAACCGGTAAAAGGAAGGGGGTATAGGCCGGAAATGAAATACTAGCACCCAGACATTATCAACAGCGCTCCTGTGGCCTAGAGTAAGCCTTGAGTTAAGGGTCTAATTTGTCCACACCCAGAGTCCATATAAGTCTAGAGGGTACACCTGAAGTAAAATATGAACTGCAGCAGGTTCAGAGAAGTAACTTTCATTAGAAAGGTGCCACCAAAAGGAGCTGAAGCTCCAACACTCTGGCCACCTAATGCAAAGAGCCAACTCATCGGAAAAGACCCTGATGCTGGAAAAGACTAAAAGCAAAAGAAGAAGGGGGCAGCAGAGGATGAGATGGTTAGATAGCATCAATGTGCACGAATCTGAGCAAACTCTGGGAGATACTGAAGGACAAGGAAGCCTGATGTGCTGCAGTCCACAGGGTCGCAAAGAGTCGGACACGACTTTAGCGATTGAACAACAACAACCATAAAACACTCAGGTTCTGACTAAGACTTTTCAGGCTCATAAACCTGAGGTGCTGCTGCTGCTGCTGCTAAGTCGCTTCAGTCATGTCCGACTCTGTGCGACCCCAGAGATGGCAGCCAACCAGGCTCTCCTGTCCTTGGGATTCTCCAGGCAAGAACACTGGAGTGGGTTGCCATTTCCTTCTCCAATGCATGAAAGGAAAAGTGAAAGTGAAGTCGCTCAGTCATGTCTGACTCTTAGCGACCCCATGGACTGCAGCCCACCAGGCTCCTCCATCCATGGGATTTTCCAGGCAAGAGTTACTGGAGTGGGGTGCCATTGCCTTCTCCGTCTACAAGGCTCACAGGGCTGGAATTCTGAAGCGTCCCTAGATCCAGGTATTTATGTCTGTTGACCATGGCCAATTTAGATCCTTCTGACAACCAAAGTTAATCATCTCATCTAGGCTTCTACCCAGGCCCACCCACTCAATTCCCAACTTTCTTCTCCCCATTACACATAAGTCCTTTCTGCAATTAGACAGTTTCCAGCTACTTTTAACTGCATTCTCTTGGTAAGGGCTGCAACAATAAAAGTCTGGTTTCTTTAAAATCCTTGACAAACTTCTTCCAAGTGAAGTGAGGCTGTTACACTCAAACTGATCTGATTGACTTTTTTAACAAAAGCAAAAAATGAGAATTCTTTTTGTTTGTTTGTTTTGCCTCACCACACAGCTTGAGGGATCTTAGCTCCCTGACCAGAGATCAGAACTAGGGACTGAACCCAGACCCCACCAGTGAAAGTGCTGAGTTCTAACCACTGAACCATCAAGGAATTCCCAAAAAGTGAGAAATTCTAAAGCAATGAACTTTCTAAAGAAGTAAAGTTTATTTCTTCAACTTTATCTAACCCTTTCAAAGGAAAATTTTTTCAATTTCTAAGCAAGTGCCTAGTAACCTACAGTAGAAACAGAACCAGACAATAAATCCCCTCCAATTCAGTTTTACAACCTCTACAATATGTAAAGTATACCACACGCCTAGCCTTTTGCTAACGGAGAAGGCAATGGCACTCCACTCGAGTACTCTTACCTGGAAAATCCCATGGACGGAGGAGCCTGGTGGGCTGCAGTCCATGGGGTCGCTAAGAATTGGACATGACTGAGCGACTTAGCAGCAGCAGCAGCAGCCTTTTGTTAGAAGTTTTTTGTCCTAACCCTTGAGGAGTTTATATCAAGCAGGCGGGGCACATACACAGAAAACTCCAACAGGGCAGCATGATTGATAAGATTATAGACTCCACCATCCTCCAGAGCAGCACTTTGTGATAGGCGACTAGACTATTCAAACACCTTTGTTAACACAGCTATGGCCAGACTGGTGCTTCCCTGGTGGCTCAGATGATAAAGAATCTGCCTGCAATGCAGGAAACCTGGGTTCAATCCCCTGGAGGAGGGCATGGCAACCCACTCTAGTATTCTTGCCTGGAGAATCCCCACAGACAGAGGAGCCTGACAGGCAATAGTCCATGAGGTCACAAAGAGTCAAACACAACTGAGCGACTAAGCACAGTATGGCCAGATCATTGAGGTTAAGCTCTGCAAGCCAGACTGGTTAAGGATATATTGACAGATAAAGCGTTTTGATAAAAACAAGGGCTGGATACACTGATCCCCAGAGTTAGGGTTCTGAGCCTGCCACTTTTTCGCTATGTGACCAACAACACAATTTTCTCAGCTATAAATCCTTCACCTTTAAAATAGGCTTAATGGGAATTCCCTGATGGTCCAGTGGTAGGACTCCATGCTTTCACTGCAGGGAGCATGGGTACACTTCCTGGTCAGGGAACTAAGATCCTGCCTGCTGTGTGGTGCAGCCAAAAAAAAAAACAAAGCATAATAATAAAAACAGCTCTACCTACTTCCAAAGTTAAGGATAACATAAAACAGTACATTGAAAAGGGAAAACAGATCTGAGCTTCTGTGAAAATACAGAGTGCTCTGGGTGAGCAACACCTCCAAGTGTTGAGGAAAAGCCCAGAATGGGTACCAAGATATACGAAAAGCTTTGAAAGGAAGAGAGAAAATGCAATCCATTCAAACAGGCCCTGATTCCAGCTTTTCTAACAAATTTTAATAGAGGTTTTAGGTTGGGCCCAATAAAAACAGATATAGACAAAGTACAACCCCTCCTCCCTTCTTCCACAAAGAGCTTATACTTGCAAGAGAGCAAACATCTGTACAACGTGCCATGTGTTACATTAGAACTTTATATGTAGTATCCAGGGGTAATAAAGAAAGCTCTGTATTATTATTAGTTGACTTCTTAAACTGTGGTGTAGCACATGGGTATTCAATGCATTATTCTTTATATTTAGTTGTATATCTTCATAGATTGTATTTTTTTTTTTTTTTAATTAGCAGTAACAAATAAAGAAAGCTCTGTTGGAGACCCAGTTTGGTATCTTTCTCTCTCCCAAAAAGTGTGACAGCCAGAGCTACAGGGTATCCTGGAGAATCATTTCTCACAAAGGGTAGTATACCACAGTATGCCCATGAAATCACTCAGGACTGGATCTCAGTCCTGAGATACAGTATGGAAATGAAGGCTTTGAAATACAGGAAATGAAGGGCCCCTGGGGCTCAAAGACAAGTCCTTTGGAGACCTAGGAAACCCTCCCCGTAAGACCTCATCTCCTCCTTGTCAGAGAACAGGAGTTCTTAGCATGAAGGCTCCACATTCCTAAGGCGCCCATGAGAAGAATTCAGGAGGGCTTGTGAATTTGAATGGGAAAGAAATTATATCTTATTTTCAGCATTCTCTTACCGAAAGTTAGCATTTCCTTCAATTATATATTAAAACCAACCACAATATTATTAGTACCACCTATGATTTTGTCACCAACAGAAATTACAGACATTCCCATGCCACATTACCATTGGTGAAGACATCTCCAAATATTATACACAATCATCATTACTTCAAAATTATAGTAGTTATCAGAACTGCCACAGATCACACGTGACTGCAGTCTTCCTGTCTACTGGCTTTCATGTGAGGTAGTTGGCCAACTATGAAGCAACTCTGCCCAGTTATTGTTCAGCCGCCAAAGAGACCCCTTGTGCTCACACTGGTGCTCCAGACGTCTACAATACCCCCTTTCCTCCAGCAATCCCCAAGTCAGGCTACTCCCCACCAAGTTCTCTTTTGCCTCCGCCCAACCCCTCCTTCCAGGAAGCCCTCCCCAGCCACCTTAGCCTAGCTCAGCCCACACAGAGCTCTTTTAATCCTTAGCCTACACTGTCTTCCCTGCTTGCTTCATTAAACTTGTGTATTATGTTGTATTTAATATTCTCTAAATACATATCCCCACCCCCACTCCCAAACTAGACTTCTTTGTAGCCCTAGGTTCCTTCCAATTGGACTTGTGGTTTGAATAACTGATTAAGCCTGGGTCCCTGACTCAAAGGTCTTTGTCTAGTTCTACTAATAACCCACTGTGGAATTTCTGTGTGATGCCCCTCTGGACATCAGTTTCCTCACATGTAAAAAATAAGTTGAACTAACTGATGTTTCCACCTCTAAACTTTTGAGTTAAGCAACCACTTTTTATCTCCCCAAGATCTGAGAAAAATTATGGAGGAAACTGAGAAGCCTCCCCCAGTTCTCCCAGGCAGGGTTAGTCACTTGCTCCTCTGGGCTTCCCAGAGCCTTCTGTATGTATATATTATACCTCTACTATAGCCTTTATCACAAAGTTTTGGAAGAGTGTATAACCCAGTGGCTGAGGTGGAGGTGGGGAGAAGAGTCAGACTGCCAGAGTTCAAACTCTGGCTCTATTCCCTACTATCTGCACAACCTTGGACAAGTTACTTGACCTCTTTATGATTTCATTTCCTTACTTATAAAACAGAGATAATACCAAGCACACACA
>NW_011494856.1:410225-425812 GCF_000754665.1 Bison bison bison
CACACACAATGGTTTTAAGAATTAAAAGAAATATTTGGAATAGTGCCTGCCACACAGTAAGCACTAAAAAATGTCCATTGCTATTACTGTTGATGTTAGTGATGTTATTGATGTCTTACCAGGCACTAGGTTCCTATTTTAGCTAGCTCTCTTTCCTCCTCTCGTTCTGTGCCACAGCACTCCATGTTTTCTTCCACAGTACCTACCACAAGATACTACATTTATTTATTTATTTTCTATCTTCCCACTAGACTCTAAACTCCACGAGGCCAGAGAACATGTCCGTTTTGTTCATCCCAACACCGGAACTTCCCTGGTGGTCCGGTGGCTAAGACTCCCAATGCAAGAGACCAGGGTTCCACTCCTGGTCAGGGATCTAGATCCTACATGGCACAACTAAGAGTTTGCATACTGCAACTAAGAGCTCGAATACAGCAACTAAAGATGGTACATGCCCCAACAAAGATCAAAGATCCCGCTGTGTGCCGCAACTAAGACCCAGCGCAGTCAGATAAATAAATAAGCAAACAAACAAATATTTAAATAAATAAACTCCCAACACCAAACACAGAGCCTGGCCCAGAGAAGACACTCAAATATTTGCTGAATAAAGAGCACATGAACTGGCACTGTCCAATGTTTGCTAAATAAATTAACCTAGTTAAGGATGACTGTCAAAGCTGAGGTATAGGTGCAGATGATGTCCTAGCTGCCCTAGGATTAGAGTGACCCTCTGCCCATCTCCCAGTATTAGTCTCAGCCAAGCCCCACCCACCTGCTGTTGGCCCCAATCCAGTTCCGGGAGCTACCCTCAGCTAAAATTAGCACAGCCACCAAGATGGCCAGGCCATTTATAGCCTTGGAGGCAGCAGCAGCTAGCTGGGTGGGCAGGCAGGACTCTGGCCTCCCACTCCATTAGCAATTGATTGAGAAGCCAACCTGCACTCTGTAGACTGCCTAGATGCCTTTCCTCCAAGGCCCTGTTCTAGCTCTGCTGAGTCAAACCACAGTTTCTGAGTAGAGGCCCTCAACCAACACTGGCAGTCACAACCCCAGACTCATGTGGGACCCCTCACACACATTCTGCAGGAACATTTTGAGTTTCTAGAGACAACGGGGTCCAGAGACTAAGAGAGGTTCCAGGCATCAATTTCAGGCCAGTTTCACAAGTGCCAGCCCCAGAGCAGCACCACCATGAAGCACAGATCTTTACTGAAAAAGTAATTTAGCACAGCTGGGTATACAGGCACCAAAGAGCCAGAGGTGACAGGAATGGCTTCTCTACAGCTCAGTAAGTTCTCCTAGCAGAGCACTGCCTTCCCTAGAGAGCTAGACCTTTATGATAGGCATATACATCCAACAAGACAAAAAATGCAATTTTCTGGCCCCTGCAGAAGACCCTCCAGAGGAGAAAAATAAAGCCCTTTTATTGGATCTTTCACTAGGGCCCACTAACTCACCAGGAGGAAACTAACATTCTCTTGCCCTTGCTTAGTGCTCCTTTAACAGGGCAGGGCCTGCGAAGTTGGAAGAAGGCTAGGTCCTAAGATTAGAAAACTGAGCATAGGACCCAGTTTCTTCAACAATAAAAACAGGGATAATACCACCTGCCCCACATTCTAATTGAGCATTTGCAAGACTTTCATGGGGAAAAATAGCTGTGTGGTTGTAACATACAAACTTTAGAAAACCTACAAATTGACTAGATATGTTGACTCTGACTTAGAAAAGTGGCTGTTTTAAGGCTAAGTAAAACTCCTGAGTTCTGAGGATACAGAGGGAATCGAAAGGCTGTGTAAAAACCTCCTCACCAAACCGAATCCACGAGCCCAGACTACCTCTCTGCAAAAACAAGTTCCTATCTGAGTCGGAGACAAAGCCCCAGACAGGCAAAAAGGGACAACCTACCAGGACAACAGTGCTGGGGCCTCCAGTTTACCACAAACCATAGCCATTCCCAGCACCTGGGTCTCTAAGATTTCCTGCCTGGGGTTCAATATTATTGTGACAACAGAAAGTAATTTCTGAACTGAGAGGAAGAAAAAAACCAAAAGAGAAGCTTTAGTATAATCAACATAACCAGGCCTCTAAAATACATTGTGTGGAGGGCTGTCTCCGTAAGCTTCATTCAGGGGGTAGTTATGAGAGATGAGGAATGCCTCTTACCTATGGCATACACAAACACACAAATCTTCCTGACAGCTAGCTAGTGCCTAAATTCAAAACTTCATCCCTTTTAGCACGTGTCTAAAATATAGAACTGTTCCTCGCTGACCAAAAAAAAAAATATATATATATATATTCATTTTACATCAGGCACTCATTTTAGGGTGAAAAAGGAACATATTATTAGTTACAAACAGGGATGTCACTGGGACAGCAGAAATGCTCCTCAAGTCTTCTTCACAGTTTGACCTACATCGGCCTACTAGTCTTCCCCTTCACAGCCCAGTGAGAACCAAGCTTTCAGTTAGTTTCAGGGGCCAAGGAGACAATGTGTGGAGAAACAGGATCAATATGCAAGGAGGTCCTATCTTCAAAGCTACATCCTAGGTGCCATGCTTATACATAAGGCAACTTCTGGCCTCATTTGTAAGTTAACCCTTGAGGTACCTATAATCACACCCAGCCCAGTCAAGGAACTTAAAGGGGGATTACCTAAGAAAGGGTCTACCACCAAAGCCAGCCCCAGAATCCATCCATGAAACTTCCTGGCCACCATGACACTTCCTTTTCCTCCTTGTATCAATGGGTATTCACTGAGGCTACCCCTCACCTGAGCTTGCCCATCCGTAGAAAAGAATCCAGCTATAAATTCTCCTTACTCTGCAGCCCACTGCTTTGGGCAGATCCCAGTGACAGCGTGAGAGACATGAGGGTAAAAAACTGGATTCCTTCTAAGCCTTGTATAAAACAACTGAATTTTAAAGGTGCTTTTTTTTTTTTTTCCTGCAACAGAGCACCAGGGCTCCTACTTTTTTGACAAGGCTCGATGAGTACACAGGAAAAAGCAGGACAGATCAAAAATATTGTGGAACTCCTACCATCATCAGTCAGAAGAAACAGAGTAAGTCAACAAGTGGTCCCAGGAATTATATCATGCCTATGTCAAGAAAAGTCCATTTAACTCCCTAGTGATAAACAGCATTCCATCTAAGGAACTGCTTTGATATTTCAAATGGGCACAGCTAGGAGACAGCAGATTACCTAAGGGCAGGGAGGAAATAGGGTTCCCACACTCACTGGAACAGCAAGGCACACCTCAACACTAACTTACAGAGTAATAAAGCTGGCTCAGTCCTGACTTTCCCTGCCCAGTCCAAGTAGCCTCAACCTCCCCTGTGCTGCCAAGTGCTGAAACTGGCCAAGAGCAATAGACTTATCATCTGCCCGGGCCATTATTCCAGACAAGTAGTCCTGAGACAGGGTCTTGACTCGCTGATCTGAAAGGCCAAGGTGCGCCAGAAGCAAACCGTCTTTCTCTGCCAACAAAAGACATCCTGAGAAGGGATGAAGAAAGTTGTTCAAAAGACATCAGCAGTAGCTCCTGAACGGAAAGAACTCCCTGGACTCCTAAAAACTGGCAGTGTCATGAGTGGGTCCTCCATCAATCACAAGTGTAGAACCGACTGTTCAAACTTCCCCACTTGGGCAACTCAGTTCTTGCCCGTGGCAAGGCCTTACCTGCTGCAGTGGACTCCTCAGAATTGGCCCCCGAGCCGGTCGCCTTCTCGCTGTGGCTTTGGCTGAGGCTCTGGCCGTGATGCAGGAGGAGCCCCCAAAGGAGCCACAGGGCAAGACGAGCGCACACATCCATGACTCCAGGTCTCAGTCAACATGCGCCTGATGGAGACACCTCAGGATCTCAGAGGCCAAGTCGGGAGCCCGGTCCTGGAACCCCAGGCAAGATGCCCTCGAGGTGCCGCAGCTGTCCAGCCACCCGCGCGTCTGCCTCCTCCGACAGCCAAAGGTCAAGTGCTCCAAGTTTGGGAGCGGGAGGAAGGCCGGCGTCTCCGGCCCAACTGTGGGTCCGCTGGAGCTGCGACGGCCTGAGTGCCCTGTCAGCTCGAGCCGCTTCCGGAGAGTTTGGACAAGGTGGCCGCGGAGCCGCTGTCCGCTCCGCAGCCGGCTACACCCCTTGGGGAGTGGGTGAGCGGGCGGGACCTCCTGCGGGCACCGGAGTGGGGGAGGGAGAAAAAGGAGGAGAAGAAGGGGGCACCTGGCTTCGCCCCGCCGGGAATCCGCGAGCAGCGCAGGTTCGGGGAGGGCGTGCGACTTCGAGGCCCCCGCGGGAGCGGGTGGCTCGGGGATCCCAGGCCTCCAAGGCCGAGGTCAGCGATCCCGCCCAGTCCCGTGCCCCGGCCGGCGGTGCCCAGGTTCAGCAGGCGGACGCGCACGGGCCAGGCCCGGGATAGAGGCTCGCGGGCGTGCGGCGGGAGGCGCGGGGCGGGCCCGGGGCGGGCGGGGCGTGCTCTCCCGCAGGCCCGCCCAGCGCCGCCCGGCCCCCAGCGAAGCCCGGGCCCGCCCCAGCGCTGGGCTTATCCCGGAATAACCTGTTGTAGGCAGCCGTCCGGCGCCCACAGACCCTGGAGGGCTCTCCCGGCCAGCGCTAGTCTCCTCTAGGATCCCTCTCCCCAGCCAAGGGTCGGGTCCCAAGCCTCCCTTTGGCCCACTAGAGTCTCTCCCGTGCTAACCGCCCGCAAACGGACTGGCTGGCTGGCCCTGACACGCAAGTCGCTCAGGTAACCCAGGCCTGCGGCGGCGGCGACGATGATGACAGTAGCCCGGATCTCCGGGCCTCGGTGCCGATCCACTCGCCTCAGCTCTAGAGCCGGGCAGGGCAGAGGGCCTGGACACTACGACTGCCGCCGGGTACTGCCCGAGGCCACAACGACCCAGCCCGGTTCAGCCGGGGGCGCGTTCCCAGCCCCCTACTCCCGGCCGGCATCCCAGGCTCCGCCCCTCTCGCCGCGCCCCGCAGCCAATCGGCTTCCGCCTCTCTGCAGCTTAGGAACCCGCGCGCTTAGTCACCCCTGTGCAGCGGCCCCTGGTGGGCAAAGCTAGGTTATGCGGCCCGGATCGGAGCTCGCTGGGAGGCCGTGCCCCTTTGCAGAGGGCTGGGGAATTAGAGCGAGGACCCGCCCCGGGGGGAAACTCATTGGGGCCTGCTAGTGTTTTCAGAAGGAATGATGCCAGAAAACAAAGCGAAGCGTCCAAACCTGTATAGGTAAAATGGCCCCACACATTCCTAAATGGCCAAAGGGCCCCATATCTGCCTTCCTGACCTGCTTCCCCCCACTCCCCCCGCCATCCAAGCTAAGTAGGATGCCCTCCCTTAACTCTCTCAGCCCGTTTTCCTACCCGTCCCCCTACCCCCTCCCCTCTGAGGTTTCTGCGGGTAGGGCCGGTGTAGGTTCCTCCCTGCATCTCATTCTCCCAGCTCTGTGTGTGGCTTGAGGGTGGTAGCGACTTGAGAACGAGTGCCCCTATATAGAGGGAGAAGCGTCTGGGCCTCCCTCAACAGAGCCTGCACTTCCTGTTCTCTTCTCAAGTGTGCTGTCAGCAGATCTTTACTGAAACCTGCTCTGTGCCCTGCCCTGTCCTTGGCACCGGCGGCAGGAGAAGGGATTAGGCCCCGGCCCTACCCTGACAGTGCTAAGCCAGCTACCTGTTCTGAGCAAGCCCTCTGAAGATCGGGAACACGGATTTGCCCAACAGCTGCCGGGCTTAAGAGTTAGGCTGTTAATATAAAAATACACCTCCGACGTCATCTACTACCACTCTCCCCACTCTCTTGTTAAACTTCGGTAACACTGGTCTTAAGTTCCTCAAGCACATGGAATCTCAGCCACCTCCCAGCCCTCGTAGCTACTGTGGCTTCTACCTAAAACACTCTCTTCCCCTCCAGGGCCCCCCCATCAACTCCCTCACAAGGCTGACTTCTCATTCTTCCAGATACAATTCAAGGGACTTCCCTGGTGGTCCAGCGGCTGAGTCTCTGCACTCCCAAGGCAGGGGAGTAATCCCTGGTGAGGGAACTAGATTCCACATTCTGCAATTTAAAGATCCTGCATGCTGCGACAAAGATGGGATATCCCATGTGCTGCATCCAAGACCCAGCACAGGCAAATAAATGAATAAATATATATTTTTTGAAAGATACAGTTTAAGATCTTCTCCTCAGAAACTTCTACTCAACCACCTCAAGTCCAGAATTGGACCATATACATATCTGTCTTCCACCACCCCACTGGATTATGACTTTTCAGACGTTAGGGCCTGTGCTTTATTCATCTCTGGGAAATGGCCATCCAGTCACAGGCCCTGTATGTAGTAAGTGCTCACAAAAGCTGGTTGACATAAGTTAATTCATTTGATTGTACAAATATTTATTAACAACTGTATGTTGGAAAACTGGCCCTAACAGAAGATAAGCCCCTGATAAACTCATAGCCTTAAACTCAAACAGCAAAGTGGGAAAATAGCTAATCTTATTGACAGAAGTAGATGAGAGCAATAGGGAGTGGTAGGGACTGGGGCACCCTGGGGGCAGGCAGGAAGGTGGACTCAGTATTGCTGGATCATCTTTAAGAGAAGATGGAAGTCTGGACTTTTAAATGATATAGCCCCTTTATCAACAAGGACCTACTGTATAGCACAGGGAACTCTATTCAACATTCTATAACAACCGGCTCAATGGTAAAGAATCTGCCCGTCAATGCAGGAGATTCAAGTTGGATCCCTGGGTGGGGAACATTCTCTGGAGTAGGAAATGGCAGCTCACTCCAGTATTCCTGCCTGGAGAAGCCCATGGACAGAGGAGCCTGGCAGGCTACAGTCCATGGGATCACAAAGAGTCGGACACGACTGAGTCACAAATACACATGCTCTAGAGCCCAAAATTGCAATTACTGAGCCCGCCCTAGAGCCCAGGCTCAGCAACAAGAGAAGCCACTGCAATGAGAAGCCTGCGTACTGCAACTAGAGAGTAGCCCCCACTCTCTACAACTAGAAAAAAGCCTGCGCAGTAACGAAGACCCAGCACAGTCAAAAATAAATTTTTTAAATTATTTTTAAAATTTATAAAAAAATATTCTGTAATAACCTTTATGGGAAAAGAATCTCTAAAAGAACGGATATATGTATATGTACAACTGAACAAAGTGTATATTTGCTGTACACCTGAAATGAACACAACATTGTAAGTCAGTTATACACCAATATAAAAATTAAATTAAAAAAATTTTTAAAGACAAAAAAATGATTCAGCCCTTTAAAGGTATGAAACCCTTTATAGGCCACATAAAGCGCATCTGTAGCCTAAATTGATCTCAGACTATAAGTTTATAATTTCTCCCTGACCCAGTCCACCTGCCTGCGCACTCATTTGTGTAAAAGAACACAAAAGAGGAAAGTAAATCAAGCTTAATACAGCTCTTTTAAATTCAAGTGCATCATTTCTCTTAGCTACCATGTAATTTCTTTGGGGGTATGGGTGCAAAACCCATTTGGTACAAAGAGCTGGGGTCTTGGAGGCAGGAAGTAAGAGTCTATTACCAATTCACACCAAGACCTTGAGACTCTCGGAGCCTGTTGCATTTCCTGTGAGGCTAAAATGGTGTCTGGGAACTAAAAATAGAATTACCATATGCTGCAGCAATTCCACTTCTGGGCATATGCCAAAAGAAATTGAAAGCAGGGTCCCAAAGAGATATTTGTACACTCGTTTTCATAGCAGCAATATTCACAATAGCTGAAAGGTGGGAGCAACACAAGTAAATGTCCATAAATGGATGACTATATATATGTGTATTTATGCAACGGACTATTATTCAGCTTTAAAAAGGGAGAAAATTCTATATGCTACAACATGAATGAACCTTAAGGACATTATGCTAAGTGAAATAAGCTAGTCACAGAAGGACAAATACTATATGATTCCACTTATATAATATATATTTTTATATATTTTAATATATATAAATATATATATATTTAAATATATATGTTCCTCGTGCCTCATGCTGAGTTGCTTCAGGCGTGTCTGACTCTTTGAGACTTCATGGTCTGTAGCCCACCAGGTTCCTCTGTTCATGGGATTTTCCAGACAAGAATACTGGAGTGGGTTGCCATGCCTCCTCAAGGAGATCTTTTTTCCTGACCCAGGGCTTGAACCTGCATCTCTTACATCTCCTGCATTGGCAGGCAGGTTCTTTACCACCAGCGATATAAGTTTCCTAGAGTAGTGAATGAAGAAGGCGATGGCACCCCACTCCAGTACTCTTGCCTGGAAAATCCCATGGCGGAGGAGCCTGGTAGGCTGCAGTCCATGGGGTCTCGAAGAGTCGGACACGACTGAGCGACTTCACTTTCACTTTTCACTTGCATGCATTGGAGAAGGAAATGGCAACCCACTCCAGTGTTCTTGCCTGGAGAATCCCAGGGACTGGGGGGGCCTTGTGGGCTGCCGTCTCTGGGGTCACACAGAGTCGGACACGACTGAAGCGACTTAGCAGCAGCAGCAGAGTAGTGAAATTCATAGACACAGAAAGTAGGATAGTGGTCACTAGGGCTGAGGGGAAGGGACGATAGGGAATTGTTGTTTAAGATATAGTTTCCATTTTGCAAGATGAAAAGAGCTCTGGAAATTGGTTGCCAAACAATATGAATGTACTTAACACACTTAAAATGTAAATTTCATGTTATGTGTATTTTACCACAATTAAAAATAAATGGTGTCTGAAAGCAAAAACCATGGCCTGGACAACAGGAGAAACATTCTTGTCTCATCTCTGACTCCCAGATCATGATGTGACATCAGAAAAGCTAGTTTCCCTCTGGATCTCAGTCTCCCCAACTATAAGATGGGTAGGTACCCGGTTATTGATCCAGTTCAGCTTTAATATTCTATAAGGTAGGAAAGGACTTCCCTGGTAGCTCAACTGGTAAAGAATCCACCAGCAATGCAGGAGACCTGGGTTCAATCCCTGGGTTGGGAAGACCTCCTAGAGGAGGGAATGGCAACCCACTCCAGTATTCTTTCTTGGAGAATCCCCACAGACAGAGAAGCCTGGCGGGCTATAGTCCATGGGATTGCGAAGAGTTGGACACGACTGAGCAACTAAGCACAGCACAGCAAGGTAGGAAAAACCTGAGACCTCATGGATCTTTCTGGATCAGAAGCTGTGACTCTCACCTCAATTGACGTTACATTGTGTTCTCATCTAAGTGTAGCCTCCGTAAGAGCCCCTCACCACATTGTGAGTCTCAGGAGGAAACCAAGAGATTGGTTTTGCTTTGTTTTTTCATCTTGGTGTCTTTTTTTTTTTTTTAATGTTGGGTTTTTTGGCTGTACTGGGTCTTCGCTGCCACATGTGGATTTTCTCTAGTTAAGGTGTATGAAGGCTTCTGTAGTTGCAGCACACAGGCTTAGTTTCCCAGCCGGGGATCAAATACAAGTCCCCTGTATTGGAAGGCAGATTCTTAACCACTGGACCATCAGGGAAGTCCCCTCAGTGTTTTCTTAAAACCTATATACCAAGCCTTTACCATATACCAAGATTATCTCCCTTGCATCACTCTACATTCGGCAGATGTTGGCTAAATCAAACTAATTAACAATTTTTATGCCTCTATTCCACTATTTGCAAGAGCTTTCACATGTATTATCTTATCTCTCCCTCACAAGACCTCTGCTAGGTAAGTCAGAGACTACACTTATTCTACAGATGAAGAAACTGAACCTAAGATGAATTGTGTCATGTTCTCTTTCTCCTTTGGGATTTCCTCCCCATCCTTCAATTCTCAGTTCAAGTAATATAAATCAGCCATGCCTTGACCACTGATGACAGTATAGCATGAACCAAAAGCTCAAAAAAATAATAAAGTCAGCTTAAAAGTCACCTTCCTTCCTTTGACTCCCTCTTTGACTTACCTTGTCTCTCCTGTCTTCTGCTATACCTTAGGGTACTTAAATAGCTAAATTATGATTATCTAGTAAGTATCTGTCTTCCCCATTAGCTTCTGAGCTCATCAAGGACTTCATTTCATTTACCATTGTATACTCTCAGGCTAGGACCATACTCAGTACAGAACTGGTACTTGATAAAAGTGAATGAATGAATGATGTGTGTTCTTTATAGTAGCTTAGCTGTCCTTTCTCTACACCAGAGGGTTTCTGATTACCAATAGCTTTCATCTGGAAAGTGAGAATCTTCAGAAGAAGTGTGCTAAAGAGTCCGAAATCTGCTCAGAAAAATTTAGGAATCTGTGAGTTTAGACTGTATTATCTATCAGTGCTGCTCCCTGGTGTCCAAAAATGGCAAGTACAGCTATCACTAAGAAGCTGCCCAAAGTCTGGCTGAGTAGGGAATGAGGACAGAAATCTCGGCTTCTAACAATTTTTTCCAGGCCAGCTTCACAAAGAGAATCATCTCCCTTTGCAGAAGCCCTGCTAGACTCTTAATACCAATGTTCATTCAGTCATTTAACATCTACTGAGCCCCTGTTTGTAACAACCCAGTTCATACCCCCAAAGAGCTCAGTTTTTAGGGGAAATATATAGATGAAGAGTAATTAGAACTTGTTGATAATGTCTTGAGAGAAATCGATATGGGGCAGGTGAAGGAACACAGAATTACACAAGTAACTGCCTACAGCAGTCAGACAAGCTGTGTACAAGCACTGAGGGAAGAGGAGGGTGTCTGGAGTCACACTGACTAGATTCACATCCTGGCTCTGCTGCATGACTCTGGGCAAGCTGAGCCGCTCCTGGAAAATACCAGGGCTGAAGAAGAAAGAATTTCCCAGAGGGGAGTACGCCAGAAGACCTGGGTACCACCTGGTTTGGAGAATCTCAAAGATGCAAAGATGTCCTGGAGGCAAACAGGACAACTATTGTACTGCCTGTCTGAGAGGAAGGACACTCCTGAAGGGATTGGGCATGTGCTTAGTTCCCCCTCCCCCCATCCAGTTATTTCCTTAGAGGGAATCAAGAACAATGGATTGGAGGATACAATGGATCAGAGGATGCAACTCCAGACATTTGTTTCATTTGCCACTTCCCGTTTGTTCTTTCTGCTATCTCCTGTTCTGTCCATCATGTTCTCATTTCATGAAATGAGATGTGTTTGTCTTTGGGGGTAGCAATAAGAAGAGTGAGGAGGGGGAGACTCCCATTTCTACTCAGGCAGGTTGAGAAAGGGAAGACCAGGGAATCAAGACAATTGAGTCCCTGGAGCCACATCAGAGAAAAAGAGCTCAGATATGTTGTCTCAGACTGTAAAGTATGAGCCTACAAAGCAGGAGACCTAAGTTCGATCCCTGAGTCAGGAAGATCCCTTAGAGAAGGAAATGACTACCCACTTGAGTATTCTTGCTGAAGAATCCCATGAACAGAGGAGCCTGGTGGGCTACAGTCCACGGTGTCACAAAGGGTTGGACACAACTGAGCAACTAAGACTTTCAGATTTAGGGTTAGCTTGAAGAGGCTGGGACTAGGACTGAGCAGAAGATCCTATGTGCCACTGGTGGGTTATAGAAGCTGGAACTCAGTGAGGACCAGGCTGGAAAGACCCATTTGGAAGACATCAGGGCAGGGGTGAGACCAGTGAGGGCCTTTCTCCTCCTCTCTGTCTCCATCTTGCGCTTTTAGGGGAACTGAATCAGCTTTAGCATTTGACCTTGAGAAAGAAGGAAAAATTATCAGGGGGAATAACTTGAAAACAACATGAGTGAATGGAGAAATTAAGTAATGTTTATTCATTGTACCCTGGGCAATCTGCTAGACTCTTGGCTTGCTCATTTCACTGAATCCTCATAATCCCACAAAGTACACAGTATTGTCATTCCGATTTTAAAATGAAACTAAACGGCTCTATCATATACTCTTACAGCACTCTGTACTTTTGAATCATTACCTGTTTAAGATTTATCTTCCTCGCTAGTTACATCAGGATAGGGGCTTGTCTTTTTGTTTTCACCACTGCATCACTGGCATGTGACACTATACCTGGCCCAGAGGTTTTCAATAAATATGTGTTTAAGGAATGAATAAGAGAGGTCATGTGACTTGTCAAAAGCCACAAGGTAAGTGGTACAACAAGGATTTGAATCCAGGACCGTTTCCCTCCAGAACCTGTCTCTGACCTCTATCCAACCTCACTAAGTCCTTTCATATATTGTCTCACTTCTAAATGTCCTAGTTCAGTGACCTTTTCTCTCAGCTGCTTGTGAACACAAATGTACACTGTCTACCAAGGATTCACCCATTCAGGGAAAGCAAATGAAAGAAACAGCCCATCTGGGGTTGTGCCCTCTTCCTACCCTCTTTGTCTCATTATCTTCTTCCTCCAAGAAGCCTTTGCAGACACTCCACCTGTCTACCTGTCTCCCTCTCCTTTGGCCTTATTGGCCCTTCCTAAACCCATGCCATAAAAGTAGCCTCAACTCACCTGGCCTCTGACGCGTCCACACATATTAGTTATGGGTTATTAAGGCAATTTTGTTCCACAATATACTGAAGGCAAATGTGTGCTCAGGCCTGTCTGTGCCAGGCCCAGTGGGTGGACACTGAGATGAATCAGACACAAACTCAAAGGATGTATATTTAGTGGAGAAGGCAGACATTAGACACAGATACAATTAACTGGAGCACAAAGCAAGATGACCTAAATGGTATTAAAGAAGTATGAGCAATATGTTACATGCATAAACCTTAATTACTTAATGATTATTTTGAAGAATGTATCATAGAAGGTCACAGCTCAAAGGTATCATCTTGGTTCAACTCCTTGCTTCCCAGTGGAGGATTCTGGGACCCAGAGTAAGGCAAGACCATGTCTGAAGTCTCACAAGCCAGTCTGACTGAGCCAAGACTAGGCTTCAGTTCTTCTGAAGCCTAGCCCAGGGCCCTTTCCTTGTTTGCGATTAGCTTGATATATAGCAGTCCTGGATCCCATTAGATCATGACATTCTCAAGGCCAAGTCAGCTTCTCCCACCTAAGCAAGCTGAACCAGGACCAGGCATGAACAAGACCAATGCCTTAGGAAATGCAGTCATCCCAGGCTGCCAATCCAGGCTTTTGGCCTCCTGCACCTATCTTTACCGCTATGCTTCTAAAATTGACTTTCGAATATTTTTGCAGAAAACTTTTTTTTTTTTTAATGAGACTTTTATTCAGAACACTAGTATGTAAGTTAGACAAAAGCAAACCAATTCTAGTTGAAGGGAAGGAAGGCCAGAGCCCCACTATTTTCCCACACTCAAATTCTGGGAAGAGAACTTTAGAAACACAGTTCAAACACCTTTGTTCTAGGACACAATTTTTTAATGGCTTCATGAAAGCCATTTTAGTATGTGGTCCTCCACTAAACCCTGTCTTTAATGGGAACTCACAATGCTTCCTTCATCATCAGATGCCAAGCACCAACCATGGGCTCCCATTAGAATATGGAAGGAAATCAGATTTTCCCCTTGTCTTTCCTGGTTTCTTCTCCTCCACAGAGAGGAGTATGTCTCAAGTGTTGTGGGGAGGGAGGCTGCTGCTGCTGCTGCTGCTAAGTTGCTTCAGTCGTGTCCAGCTCTTTGCGACCCCGTAGACGGCAGCCCACCAGGCCCCACAGTCCCTGGGATTCTCCAGGCAAGAACACTGGAGTGGGTTGCCATTTCCTTCTCCAATGCATGAAAGTGAAAAGTGAAAGTGAAGTTGCCCAGTTGTGTCCGACTCTTAGCGACCCCATGGACTGCAGCCCACCAGGCTCCTCCATCCATGGGATTTTCCAGGCAAGAGTACTGGAGTGGGTTGCCATTGCCTTCTCCAGAGGAGGGAGGAGAGAGACCCAAATTCTGCCTGGAGGTTCTGAGGATGCTTGAGCAGAAAAATCATGGAGAATGAATTCATCCACTCAGTCATTTACCAGCCTGAATCTGATGGAGGTTTTAACATCTCTGTTCCCATACCCACTAGCTACATGTACCATCAAGCATTTGAAATGTGTCTAGCTAAAATTCAGATGTACTCTGAGTGTAAAACATACACTAGATTTCAAAGACTTAGCACAAAAAAAGAATATAAAATAGCCTATTCATTTTCAGAATCAATAATTTTATACTGATTACATGTTGAAGTTGAATGACAATATTTTGCATATGTTGGGCTAAGAAAAATATATTAGTAAAATTAAAATTTACTTGTTTCTTTTTAATTAAATTGGGGGAAGGACTTACAGCTGATGGGGTCTTAATTCCCTGACCAGGAACTGAACAGGTGCCCCCTGCAATGGAAGGGTGGAGTCCTAACTACTGAACTGCCAGGGAATTCCTTCTTTTTACTTTTTAAAAAAATGTCAGCACTAGAAAATTTTAAGTTACATATGTGGCTCACATTTCGATTAGACAGCACTGGGAGAGACTACCAAGTGCAAGGCAGAGGTGGTGTGTGTGTGTGTGTGTGTCGTTGGAGGCAGTGGTCCATTAAGGACAGATTGTGAAAGGCTGAGTCTATTTCGCCTGGCAGTCAATACAGAAGTTAGGCGGAAATAATAGAATGCACAAAGAGCCCAAGATGTGGGCAGGCACGTTGTGTTTTGGGAACTCATTCTTACATTAATATGATTTTTAAAAAGAGAAAAAGAAGTATTTGTTGAGTGTTTACTGTGAGCCAGCCACTGGCAGCAGGCCTTTTACATCCATTCTCATCTTCACAACTACAGGATGACGGGGATGTCATTCTATATCGCCAAAGATAAAATGGAGGCTCAGAAAAGTTGAACAGTTTATTCTAGGAGTTGTTCTTCCTCTTTCTCTGGAAAGCCTCTTGGAGACAAGGAGCCTTTCGTTAACGTCTCTGTTTTCCTCTATAGCACCTAGCACGCAGCCCTCCACGTGGTAGGCACTCAGAAAGTTTGTGTTGGACGAAGAATATTTTCTCAAGTCAGAGCTCCACGCGCAAGACCTAAGAGCAGAAGCACCAGAGGGCGCCCACGAGTCCGCCCACCCGCCCGTCCCCAGGGCCCCGGCAGGATTCAGGGCTGGGTGCGGTCCTTCTGTCCCAAGCAGTTGCGCGCCCCAGCGAGAAGAGGGGGCGAGGTGAGCCCCACGTCCTGGCCCCGCCCCGCCTCTTCCCCGGAGCCCAGGCGCGCGGAGCCGCCGGGTGCGGAACAACGACACGACATCCTGTTTTTGGGGCCCGCGGCTCCGCCTGCGCCTCTGCTGATCTTGTCTTTCCCCGGGTGCTGACGCCAGCTCCCCTTCCCCCAGTCTCCGCACCCTTCCCAGGGGTCTGGGGCCTTCCCACTGCTGAATCACCGCCACCCCGCGCTCCCCCGGGGCTCGGGGCAGGGGTGGGGACTGTCCCAGCCGGACCCATTCTAGCCAAATCCCAGCCTGGGCCATCGCTCGATCCCGGGGCTTGACTGAAGGCACCAGGCCTAGGGGCGCCCGTTCTCAGCATCTTCTCGCAGGGGTGGGTGGGGGCGAGATACGATGAAGGGGGACAAAACCCAAGCGCCTAGGCTAGGGCCTCTGCTGGGGTGAGGGTGGCAAGAAGGAGGCTGGGAGGACTGACCTTAGACGCCCTGACCTAAAA
>NW_011494856.1:426178-436585 GCF_000754665.1 Bison bison bison
CGGGCACGGGCCACTGCGAGCCGGCGACGGCTCCGGGAGGGTGGGGGTTCCTGTACCGATGGCGGCGGTACCGGCCCCCGGGAGCCGCGAGGGACTCCTGAGGTCGGAGGGGCTCCCGCTCCGAGAGAAAAGTCTCTGAGGGGAAGAGCTCAGAGCTGGGAGATGGGACTCAGAGATGGGGTGCCCCCAGGAGTTGCGGGAGGGCTGTTCTGAAGTGTGTTGAGGGGAAGGGGCCCCTGGGCTAGAGAACTGCTTTGGCAGTTGTGACACTTGTGAGGTAGAGGGAGAGGCTGTCTATTGCCTCTGAAGCCCTGGGCTGCGGAGAAGGAGCTCCTTCCTTGGAAGATCGACGCCGGTCCAGACTGCAGCCCAAGGGTCCTCTGTGCTCAGGAGGGTGGGGGACCCCCGGCCGACCCCAGTGCTTCTGTGTGTCTCTGTCTGAAGCATAACCTCTCCATCCCTGGAACGGAGAAACAAGTATTGTAGTGAGCAAACATCGGCTATGCCTAGCTGGCCGTTGCCTGGCACTGCTCATTGGCGGGGTAGACGGAGGAAGGAAAGGAACCAGGTCTTCCCGTATTACAGAAGTGGAAGGGCTCTTACTCGGAGGTGCTGATCATCCTTAGCGAGAGGGCCTCACTGAGAGCAGGACTGTTTGTAGGAGATGGAGAGAATAGGGCTTCTGGGAGGCCACAAAGACTCTCGCCTTGGAAAATGATGAGCCATCTCCTAGTCTTCCCTCTCCCCCATTGTTAGTCCCTGAACTCTACAAGTTCTCATTCTGTCTTCCTCCATTTCTTCTTCAGACTCTACTCTCAAAGCCTTTGTCACCCTCTTCTCGCATCCTCTCCAGTTGCTTTTCCCCCAAACACACAGTCATGCCTGGCCCCTGACCTCTCCCCTGCCCTGCTTCTCTGTCCATCCTTGTCCTCTCCCTATGGCCTCCCTGCTGCCTTCTTTGCCCAGCTTCTGGCTCTGCACACATATCCACCCTCTTGATTCTTCCGTCTGCCCTCACTTTGATGGATCCCTGTCTTCTCCTTCCGTTTCAGTAAAGAATCTCCAGCTTTGGGGAACCTTTCAGACCACCCTAATTCAGAGAGGCGGGCTGCAGCCTCCCCTTGATAAAAGTGATGAAGGGTTTGGAAAACCTCTGTAGATGTGTATGTGCGTGCAAGTGTCTACACGTACATATCTTTATCTTTTGGAGACAAAATAACTGCTCTCAGCCTTGAGAGGGCCCAGAGCAGGGGAAGCCAGCAGAATGAAGGGAACCTGCAGTGGGTGAGGTTGTGGTTAGGTAGGAGGAAGCAGTCTATAGCATTCGGAGTATGGGGTAGAGTGACACAATATTGAATAGGACTGGTGAGAGAGGCCGTGGGAAATCAAAATCTCCCAGACCCTTCGGTGCTTAGTCAAGAGGCCAGGCCTGGAGCCTGGGGGACAGCCTAAAGGTCCCTGACTGCATTGCTCACTGGTTCCAGCACCGCCTGGTGGGGAGAAGGGAACCAGGTCAGCTAGGTGTGACGGAAGGAAAGTACAGGGTTCAAGAGGGAAGACTATGGCTGGTTTAACTTCAATCTTAAATGTCTTAGTTCCAGTTCAGGAAAAAAAGAGGGGTATGAGGCAAAGGTGTCTGCCTGCTCTTTCCTGCTGCTTTCAGGGCTGCCCAGGCCAGATTCCCACGTGCCCTGGGCTGCATCAACGCCTTGGTGACCAGGAAGCTCTCTAGAGTTCTGCTTACCCCTCTTCCTCAGGCATCCTTAATATTCTCCCTCTCACCTAAGAGCCTGTTCCCTCTCTGTCGGGAATTTCTTCCGAGTCTAACTGAAATCCGGCCTGGCTCTTTGTAAGCCTTGCTGTCCCCATTCTAGAGCCTTTGGGATGCATGCTGAGAGATCATGCTTCCCTCTGCCTTCTCAGGTCTGCTCTATTCATTTCTCTCCACTAGAAGAGAAGTGGAGGACAGCAAGTGCTACTTTTGTGGGATTCCCAAGCACAGCTAGGTTTAAGGACCATTCCTGTACCCCATTATGTCTGCTTCCCTTCTCACAGTTGTCTGTTCCCATGATTGTTTCTTCCTCCCCACTCCTGTCTGTCCTACTGACATTCTGGGAGGTATAGAGGTTTGGCCCCAGCAGGAAGTCCCAAGGACCTGCATAAAAATCCCAGCTCAGGGGAGGACATATATGCAAGGAATTTCCCAGCATCAGGGCTCAGTTAAAAAACCACCCAGGAGTCCTGACTTCCCACCTACCAAACCAGTACTTATTTTAGATAAATGAGCAACCAACAGAATTCTAAGAGTAAAGATAGGATGGATGAAACAGGGGTTCTCCCAGACAAGACCTGGCCCCACTGAAAGTTTGAGCTAATTGCATGAAAGCCACCACCGGAAAAATATAACCAAGGTGGGAGGAATCTAAGTGGGAAAATATTTTGCAGAGGGTGGGGGTGAGGAATATGTACCTGCTATAGGAGGCTACCATTGAGGTCTTGGCTAAAAAAACTATGGTCAGGGTCTTTACATGAAGAGAAGTGACTCAGGTCAAGATCCTGGTTGAGAATCTAAGATACGGAGAGTTGTTTCTGGCAAGATGTTACGGCAGATGAAGTGGCTGGTGTAAATTTTTAGGGGGTCATGAGCAGGAAGATTTGAGAGGTTGTGGCTGTAGTGAGACAGTTGGGAAGATATTAGAATGCAGGTAGCTGAGCAACTGAAAAGAAGATGGGGGCCCAGACTAAAGACCCCTCCTGCATACACAGTGTATACCTGTGAGTGGTGAGGCTCATAGGGTTCTGTGAAGAGGGAAACCAAAGACAAAGCCTGGGCCGCCTCCCCAGAACAGATTGGTTTTCCTGTCCAGGGTCCAGCTTCCTCTTTTGTCCTCATGTCATGGGGGTAGGGCATCTCCCCCGGAGCTCGAGCCTAGAGGAGGCTCTCCTCAGCTGGGAGAGTGGCTGTCTGTCCAGTAATGTCAGTTCTGAATCACGGATGCCCCAGCACTGGCTAGGCATGAGGGCCTGGAAGCAAAACAGGCTCAGATGTCAACCTGGCCCCTTTGGCCCATTTCCTGAAGGGATAAACTATGGTAGGGTCATCCTGAATGAGGTCAGAGCAGTGGGCCCATTCCCAGGCTAGAGGTCAGGAAACCCAGGTCCTTGTCCTGGATTTGCTCACAATCCTGTAACTAACTCTTGTCAGCTTTCTGTCTTGTGGCTCAGCTTCAGAAGTAAGGAGTTGCCTATCAGTAGCTCCAAAGAGCATACGGAATACTGATAGCTCTGACTCTCCTTCCCTCAAGAGGCTCCTCAGAGCGGGGCCCCCAACTCTGGACCCCACCTTGAACAGGTCTAAGTAGCTGTCTGGGTGTGTGGCCCCTTTCCCCAAAGCACAAGAGAAGAGGCCAGAGAGTCAGGGACTTTGCCAGGGGACAGCAACATGGGGGAGTACCCGATGCCCGGCTCCAGCTCTGCCCCACTGACAGTGGAAAATAGATGCCGGAGTTTCCTCCCTGATGTTTTTTTCCCTTGTGGAAACCCCCTCAGGTCTGGGGCGGTGTTGAAGTGTCTGGGCAGCCCTGGGTCTCTGGGTATTTTCAGGTGGGGAGGCAGGATTGGGAGGATGGCACTTCTGTACAGCCTCGTGTGAAATGAGCAGAGGCAAAGGAAGTGCCACTTCACGGGCCTTCCGTGGGGCCCCAGGACTGCTGAGCTGCTGTTAGTGGGGAGGAGGAAGGAGGAGGAAGCAAGTGTTCAGCCTTCCTCTGTGCTGCCTGGTGGGGGAGGAGGGCAGCCTCCTTAGCTCCCCCAGCCTGCTGCGCTGGCCCTGGGGCTGGCTGTATGTGGAGCACCCCAGGTGCTCGGACACCAGGAGAAGGAGAGGAGCTGGGACTGAGTGAAAGGGCCCCAGCCTCCCACACCCCTCCCAGCTATATCTGTCTTGTACCCTCCTCCTCCCCGATCCCTAGTGGGTAGACTCAACTCCCTCCATCTCCTACTCTGTCTGCAGGATCCTCCACGGGGGCTAAAGGGTGGAGAATGGAAAGAGGTGGAGAATTCTCCAGCGTGAATTTTTTTTTTTTTAAGGCTGGGAACTAGGCTGTCTTGGGTTCTGTCCCTGCTGATGGGAGAAGGGGAAGAAAAAGCAAGACTCAGCCCTTGGCTTGGTCCCAGCCCCATGCTGACCTCATGTCTCCCCCAGCTTCCTCCTGCTAGCCCAGCTGCAGCCCCTTTGAGCCTCTTCGTACCATGCCTCTCCTACTCCCCCCTTCAAACAAACAGACAGACTGGCAGAACTTCTGAAGCTGTTTCTAACACTGACCATGACCATGACCCTGACCTCATCTTTGACCAGCCCTGGTCTTCAGATATTCCAGTCCTTAGCCTCATCAGTACCACTTTTCCTACCCATCTTCCTTATCACCACTGGACTAGAGCTATGCCTGCTCCAACCCCTCTCACTCTTCCAGCTGAGGGACAGGGCACTCCCTCAGTTACCCTAAATCATACTCAAGGGGAGGAAATTAGTTACCCTTGTCTGGTGTCTCCTGGGCCTGGAGGCCCTTCCTTCTTCCCAGAATCAAAGTCTGAATTGATGAGAGAGGAGGTGTCAGTCAGTCTGCAGCTTTTGCTCAGCCCTCTGCTGGGCTTGTGGAAGTAGGCAGGACAGATTTCCCTCCTCATGAAGCTCATGTTAGTTCAGCACAATGAACCTAAATAACAGTACTGGGGGAGGTGGGGCAGAAGGGATGCTGTCCTTGAGAAGCTGGGGAATGGAGCTGGGCCCTGAAGGACTGGGAGGCTGTGGAGTGGGGTGACAGTGGAAGGGGAGCAGAATTCCAGAAAGAGGAACTCCCATGTGCAAAGACATGAAGGACAGATTGAGTTCGTTCAGCTATTTACTGACAGCCACTGCATGCCATGCTTAGCCCAGAAAGACATGGCCAGGACCTTACCCTCTAGGCCTTCCCAGTCTAGTGACAAGAGATTCAGATAAGCTTCCAAGTGACTGAGATAGACTGCACCTATGAGAAAATCAGGACCCAGACCTTGGATGGAATAAGTCATTGGTGACTTGGGTGGTTTACAAAAAAAACTTTCCTGGAGGAGGTGGCAGTGGTGCTTGGCTCTGGAGGACAAATTAGGGGATCCTTTGAGGCAGTTGGAGTCTTCTGAGCTGCTGAGTGGTAGACTGAAGGGTGGAAATGGAGAAATGCTGGATTCTCACCAGGACAGTGAATATGGCTACTTGATGTGTTCTACGGAAGAGAATGTGGAGGCTGCTTGTGGAGAGGATCTGGGTGATGTGGCCAGAGCCTAGGATCAGAATACCCCGAGTGATGTATAGTTAGGATGAGTTTCAGGGAGGACTGCAGGAGGGGATCTCCCGTGTCAGGGAGGAAGATTAAAAGGCTCCAGTAAGTTCCCACTGCCTTCATACTCCCCCAGCTCTTAGGGCCTATTCCTCCCCTCCCCCACTCCCAGTTGGGACACTTCCCCTGCTACAACTGCCACAGAGATCTGGCAATCAGGCAATATGCTGCTTCCTTTCCCTCCCCCATTCTGGGCCTGCCTGGGCCACACCCCAAGACCAGGCCCCACTGGGTACAGGCTAGGCTCTGGGGACTATGCTCAGATAGGATGAGCCCCTTGGACTGTGCTCCCTGCGGGAGCCAGGTCAAACTGGTACTGGGAGGAAAGATTCTTGCCTATCCCAGTCAAAGCTTTTGGCTGCTACTCCTGTCCAGTAAGACTCAGCACTGCAATTTGGACTATGGAGGTGTCAGTCCAGTTCTGGGCTTCTGACCTGTTTATGCAGATCTCAGTAACTGAAACAGAAGCATGCAGATCAGAAGCCTGTACTCAGCTTTTTGGTGGGGGAGTCGAGGAGGTCAAGCTTCAGTATTGGTCAGGGGGGCATCCACAAGCTAAGGAACTTGTATGTGACTACTGCAGAAGGATTGTGACTCAGAGCCAAAGGAGGGTTACAAGGGTGGCCATACTGTGGAAGTTCAAAGAAAGGAGAATTCAGTAGTCTCTTGGGACCATGAGACTTAAGCTAGGTCTTGAGTCAGTAAGATTTGAGAGGGGAGAAGGAGTGGCAGCAGAGAGAAGAACAGGAGGAAAAGTTCAGAGGCCAGAATGATCCTGGCCTGTTTACATAGGACAGTGAAGACCCCTCTGGACCAGGGAACTCCCATTTCAAAGTACCTGCTTAGTACATACACATTGTGTATCAACGCACTTCATCTATATAACAGCCTTATAGGGTTGATACTATTAGGGTTAGCTCATCATGGCAGAACTAGGATTTAAACCCAGCTCTGTGGAATGTGTAGAGTGCTCAGTCACTCAGTTGTGTCCAACTCTTTGTGACCCCTTGGACTGCAGCCTGCCAGGCCCCTCTGTCCATGTGATTCTCCAGGCAAGAATACTGGAGCAGTTGCCATTAACTTCTCTAGGGGATCTTGACCCAGGGATCGAACCCGAGTCTCCTGTGTCTCCTGCGTTGCAAGCGGATTCTTTATCTGACTCCAAAACCTTTGCCAGATTATGAAAAGCCAAGATGAGGGACCAGGCATGATCTGAATTAAGCTGAGAATAGAAAGCCAGAACAAGTCATTATAACATGGCTAAGACTATACTAATCTGCAAATGTTTATTTACATACTAAACAAAAGTTCTTTTTTTTTTTTTTTTTAAGTGACCTAGTGAATAAGTTACAGTCAATCCCCCAACCCCAGGCAGGCCATTGTCCTTGTCTGGCCTCCTACAGCATTGACTGTTCTTTATCCTGCATGGTACAGGCTAGATCCTACCTTTTGAGCATGCACCCTCCTTAAATGAGCTATGGGAACTTATTTGACCCAGTTCAGGCCATAGGTGTTCAGAGAAAAGAGTTGTCCTGGGAGAGAGGATAAGGGTCTGAACTGTCCCTGAATGGGGAGAATTGGGCTGCTGCCACCTCTCAAGCACCTGTATACTCAATGATTCCAGCCTCTCGGTAGGAAAGGCTTTGCCTTTGCCACCTTCTATGTGCAGCCCACGTCCAGGTTTATAAAGCATGTTCATCCCTGTGCCCAGGATCTTCCCTGCTGCCCTTTGAGACAGGGAGGGTGAGTTTTATCACGCCTGTCATACAAATGAAGAAACTAAGGTTCCAGGAAGGGAAGTGAGTTACAGGCTTAAGGTCACAAAGTCAGCTGGTAAGGGTAACTTGGAGGCTGTGTGACACACTGAGGAAAGCATAGGGCTTTGGATTGCAAAATTGGAGTCTGTGTTTAAAAAAAGGGGGGGAGGGTCCTGTGCTGACTAGCTGTGTGATGTTGAGTTATTTTAACTGCTCTGGGTTTGTTTCCTCATCTGCAAGTATGAATAGTACCAATGAGTTGTTAGAAGGATGAAAAAATGTAATACCATGTGGTCTGTAAAGGGTTGTACCGTGGAGGGCTTTTAATCAAGGGGTAGAGTCAGCAGGTGATCCCAGAAGGTAAGAGTCAGGGATCTGGTGCCCTTGGCCCTATGTTGTATTGCCTCTGCCCTGCCTGTTTCTGGACACTATCTCCCTCGTGATTCTTTTCCGGTGTCAGTCCCTGTTCCCTCACCAGCCCGGAAGCTTCCTGCTCCCTCCTCGCTCCTTTGAGGGCTGATTTACTGATTGCTGGTTGATAACCCCTCCCTAGAAAGCTGCCTGGAGCCAGCTGTACTTCTGGTCTCTCTGGCCTTGTGACTGTCAGCCAGAGTCCCCTCCTTGCCTTCCTGCCTAGGCCAGCCCAGTGCTGGGCTTGCGGGGAGGAGTTCCTGGTCACACAGCCATGGCCACTCCCCTGCTTTGTGTGCAGCTAAAGATTTACAGGCCTAGAGAGCATCTGCTCTTCAAGATGCTGGGTTCTCCTCAACTTTCCAGTGGACACGAGGAATGGCACCAACACCGCCTCCCCAAGATGCTGTCTCTTCCCCCAAGGAAGAAGCCACAGAATCCTGAGAACATGAACATGCCCTGATTTGAGCTCAGGTGCCAAGGTCTTAGGCGTTTGCTGACTGACTCAACCTTCCCACCCCGACCCTGTGCTCCCAGGGGCCTTTCCTATCTCCATCATCTTGTCCTCTGCCCCCAGGCTTCTTAGTGTCTCATCTCATCCACTTAGTATCCTTGCACAGGCTTTTTTCTCTCCATTTCACAGATTGGGAAACTGAGGCCCAGAGAGGGTAAGTGCCTCTTGCTTGGTTGCAGTGAGTTGGCAGCAAAGCAGCCCTGGGGCTAGGACTTGGCTGAGTTCTCTTGACTTCCAGTCCCAAATCCTCAAGTGCCCTAGAGGGTCCTTGTCTTCTTTCTGGACCCATACCCTTGAGGCCCTCTATGTGCTCTTCTGAGGTTGAACACACATTTATTCATGCAAATAAGATGGAAATATTTTTACTGTAAACCAGAGAGGCAGCCTCATAGAATGAACTCACTTCCCTCCCAGCTGGTCCCAGGGGAAACTGGGGCCTGGGAGGGGGAGCTGGGAGGGACCAAGCCCTGGATTCTATGCAGGTTCCACACCACCAGGATTCCTTTTCTACTTTCCAGTGGTAGATTCCCCCTGGTCCCTCCAAATTTGATTTTTAGGCTTTGGGACCAATAGTTGAGAGGACAGGTTGGAAGATAAGTGTTGGCAGACCAGGGTACAGTTTTGCTGTGTATAAAGTGAAATGGAGAAGATGGGCCAGGGATGATAGCGCTTGGGTGGAGCAGGAGATAGCTAAGAGAACTGGGTGTGTCATACTGTCATACACAGAGCTGTCCCCTCCCAGGGAGCAGGGACCTGGTTGTGAGAGAGCTGCAGGGAAAGGAAGTCACATACTAGCCAGAAAAAGTCCCCCGTGGCTGAGAGGAAGTAGTCAATTAGAGGACTACCCTTGCCACAGCAGTATAAATAATCACAGGGTTTCCGGAAGCTCTGTTCTGTTCCAGAATTCGGAAGAGCAGTTCCTCACCTCAAGGGCCTGTGAGCTGCAGAGGTGACCAGGTGATAGTTGGAACGGGGACTCCTCTCAAACTTACCCCACAGATAATTACAGCAGCTGACTTATTTGCCACTTCCTGTGTGCCATGCCTCATGCCAAACACTCTCTACATGTTAGCTTATTTTATAGTCTCACCAGCTCTATCCCCATCTTACAGATGAGAAAATTTGAGGCTTAGGAAACTTAAATATGTTGCCTGAGAATCATATTTGACTAGTTAGTGGAGCTGTGATTAGAATCCTTGACCAGTCTGATACCAGCATATCTTCTCAGTGATAGTACTTAATGACACTGTTCTCTGCCCAAAAGTCCAGAAGCCGCTCAGATTCTTCAGAGGCACAGGCCATGATCTCAGGAAAGGGATAGAAGATTAAGGGGAAAATCAAATTTTTGTCTTATTCTTCTGTTCATCCCTCTTGGCTGGGCTTTAACCCTCCTTGAGAGAAGATGCAGACGTCTGGGACCCCTGGCCTCTGCCTCGCTCATCATTACACACCCAGATTCCAGACCAAATCCCAGCCTTGGCTCTATCTCCAGTGTTCCCCTGCACTGAGTCACCAGCCTGGCTCTGTGTGTCCAGATAGGGTTCCCCTGCTTCCACGAATGATGGTGTAAGCTCTCCCTCCTTTTCACCATTCCCAGGGCACCCTAGTTTGAGATTGGCAGCTGCCTAGAGAATTGTGCCCCTTACTCAACAGGCTTCTCATAACACATTTCGGTTTGCAGTCAGTAGCCAAGATGTCATGTTTGGAATTGAAGTGTCAGTGCTCTGGGGCTGGTGGGTCCTGAGATGGGAGGCTCCACCCATGGCTGCATCTCAGAGTAACCTGTGCCAGAAGCGGTCTCCAGTATACCAGTGGGAGGGGTGCATATCTGATAGAGGGTCTAGTAGATCCCTACACATCTGCACCGTCCTTTGGTGTCAGTACTTCCTGGAGGAAAAATCAGTTCAGTTCAGTTCAGTTGCTCAGTCGTGTCCGACTCTTTGCGACCCCATGAATCGCAGCACGCCAGGCCTCCCTGTCCATCACAAAGTCACGGAGTTCACTCAAACTCAAGTCCATCGAGTCAGTGATGCCATCCAGCCATCTCATCCTCTGGCGTCCCCTTCTCCTCCTGCCCCCAATCCCTCCCAGCATCAGAGTCTTTTCCAATGAGTCAGCTCTTCGCGTGAGGTGGCAAAGTACTGGAGTTTCAGCTTCAGCATCATTCCCTCCAAAGAAATCCCAGGGCTGATCTCCTTCAGAATGGACTAGTTGGATCTCCTTGCAGTCCAAGGGACTCTCAAGAGTCTTCTCCAATACCACAGTTCAAGAGCATCAATTCTTTGGTGCTCAGCCTTCTTCACAGTCCAACTCTCACATCCATACATGACCACTGGAAAAACCAGTCAGT
>NW_011494856.1:436685-438744 GCF_000754665.1 Bison bison bison
ACTCTCCACTTTCACTTTCATCAAGAGGCTTTTGAGTTCCTCTTCACCTTCTGCCATAAGGGTGGTGTCATCTGCATATCTGAGGTTATTGATATTTCTCCCGGCAATCTTGATTCCAGTTTGTGTTTCTTCCAGTCCAGTGTTTCTCATGATGTACTCTGCATAGATAAATAAGCAGGGTGACAATATACAGCCTTGATGTACTCCTTTTCCTCTTTGGAACCAGTCTGTTGTTCCATGTCCAGTTCTAACTGTTGCTTCCTGACCTGCATACAGATTTCTCAAGAGGCAGATCAGGTGGTCTGGTATTCCCATCTTTTTCAGAATTTTCCACAGTTTATTGTGATCTACACAGTCAAAGGCTTTGGCACAGTCAATAAAGCAGAAATAGATGTTTTTCTGGAACTCTCTTGCTTTTTCCATGATCCAGCGGATGTTGGCAATTTGATCTCTGGTTCCTCTGCCTTTTCTAAAACCCGCTTGACCATCAGAAAGTTCACGGTTCACGTATTGCTAAAGCCTGGCTTAGAGAATTTTGAGCATTACTTAACTAGCATGTGAGATGAGTGCAATTGTGCAGTAGTTTGAGCATTCTTTGGCATTGCCTTTCTTTGGGATTGGAATGAAAACTGACCTTTTCCAGTCCTATGGCCAAAAGTAGCTAATACTTATTGAATGCTTATTATGACCAGCTGCTGCTGCTGCTAAGTCACTTTAGTCGTGTCCGACTCTGTGTGACCCCATAGATGGCAGCCCACCAGGCTACCCCGTCCCTGGGATTCTCCAGGCAAGAACATTGGAGTGGGTTGCCATTTCCTTCTCCAATGCGTGAAAGTGAAAAGTGAAAGTGAAGTTGCTCAGTCGTATCTGACTCTAGTGACCCCATGGACTGCAGCCCACCAGGCTCCTCTATCCATGGGATTTTCCAGGCAAGAGTACTAGAGTGGGGTACCATCGCCTTCTCTGTATTATGACCAGACCCTGTACTAAATGCTTTACACGTGTTAATGTATATAATCCTCACAACAACCCAATGAAGTAGGTATTATTTCATCCCCATTTTACAGATTAGGAAAATGAGACATAGAGAGGTTAAGTAATTTGTCCAGGGTCATAAAGCTAGGAGATAACAGAACTAGATTTTGACCTTAGTCTGCCATCAGAACTTACATGCTTCACATAATATATTACACATTAGTGCCAGCCTCCTTATTCTTGAGCATCCTTGCTTGGTCTCAGGACCTGTCTCCCATTTTATGTCTGTCTGTCTGTGGTCTGTCTTGATGGGATTGCAGGATGGTGTCAGGTTAATAGAACTGGAGCTGGTTCCCCTCTGTATGCCCCCATCCTTTCTTCTCAGGACTCCCTAACCGAGAGTATCCCTCTCGTCTGTCCACAGGTCACTGCATCCAGAGGGACCCAGAACGGGAAGGAGGCACAGCCTCCAGCTGCACCCACGATGCAGAGCATCAAGTGTGTGGTAGTGGGCGATGGAGCCGTGGGCAAGACATGCCTGCTCATCTGCTACACGACCAACGCCTTCCCCAAGGAGTACATCCCCACAGTGTTCGACAATTACAGCGCCCAGAGTGCAGTGGACGGGCGCACGGTGAACCTGAACCTGTGGGACACAGCGGGCCAGGAGGAGTACGACCGCCTCCGCACACTCTCCTACCCTCAGACCAACGTGTTTGTCATCTGTTTCTCCATTGCCAGCCCGCCCTCCTATGAGAATGTGCGGCACAAGTGGCATCCAGAAGTGTGCCACCACTGCCCTGATGTGCCCATCCTCCTGGTGGGCACCAAGAAGGACCTGAGAGCCCAGCCTGACACCCTGCGGCGCCTGAAGGAGCAGGGCCAGGCGCCCATCACGCCGCAGCAGGGCCAGGCGCTGGCCAAGCAGATCCACGCTGTGCGCTACCTCGAGTGCTCGGCCCTGCAGCAGGACGGCGTCAAGGAAGTGTTTGCCGAGGCTGTCCGGGCTGTGCTCAACCCCACGCCTGTCAAGCGTGGGCGGTCCTGTGTCCTCTTGTGACCCTGGCACTCAGCTTGGAGGCTG
>NW_011494856.1:438844-440773 GCF_000754665.1 Bison bison bison
TGGAGGCTGCCCCTGCCCCCCCCCAACCAGTTGTGCCTTTGTGTCTTGGTGCCTCGTCTGCCCTCAGCTGTGCCTTAAGGACTAATTCTGGCACCCCTTGCCAAGGGGGCTCCCCGAGTGCCTTTTTCTTCTGAAGGAGGCCCACAGGGAGAGGGGCTTTGGGCCCTGCCCTACTCTGCTTGGGAACACCAGGTATTCTTGAGAGCTCACCCAGGCTGAGGACGGGCCCCTCCCCAAGAAGCCAACCAGGTGCCCCCTCCCCATTTCCCCCTACTGACCAGATGTTGCTGCCTATTGTGGTGCCTTCTCTCAGGTTAGGAGCGCTCTGCCATCCCTAACCTCTCCCTCGCTGCTCTTCGATTGCTCCGCCCTCATGATGCGCTCTCCCTGCCCCAGAGAAGGAGCCACAGAATCCTAAGAAGATGAATGTGCCCTAACCTACCCTCATGTGCCTAAGCCTTAGCATCCGCTGACTGACTCAGCCCCACCCCCACACCCTCCGGGCTCCTGGGGGCCCCTCCTACCCCCATCAGCATCAATAAAACCTCCTGTCTCCAATGGCCCTGGCTCCTCCCTGTGTGCTGGGCATTGGGGGTTGGGCAGGGACCAAGCATGGGCTAGGACTCCCCAGAGACTGGGAGCCTTTTGTTTCCTACAAGAGGGGACAGGGGACAATAGACTTCATTGTGGTCCCCCCACCCCCCAATTTCCCTAACAAAGCTCTGGGCTCCCTTGGAGGGGCCCCAGTCTTGTCCTGGGGCCCAGCCACAGATTCTGCAGTAGTCTGGGATGCAAAGCAAGAGGAAAAACTTCCTTATCTAAGGCTCAGAAAGGGAGAGGCTGAGTCATCAGCCTGCAGGTAGGTGCTCTCACAGTCATGCCCTGAGAACTGTCTTCTTATACCCCCAGGGGGACAAATCTTTACTGACAGAGTTGGGGCTAGCACTCAGGCCTTTGCCTCAACGGACACGACTGAGCAACTGAACTGAACTGAACTGAAGGCTCTCCCAGGTATCAGAGCTTCCAAGCCTGGAGTCACTGCAGAAAAAGTCACTCCTGCTCATCAAAATCGGCTTAGACTGTGGGAGAGTCCAAGGCCTAAGTGTGTGTTTGGTCGGGGTGGGGCATACTGGTCATAGACTATTCCCTCTGTCCTGGAGCCTATTCCCCACCTCAGTTCCATGAAACAAAGAGATGAGGCTCCAAACAGGTAAGCCTAGCCCAGATTGTTGACAAAAAAAATTTATTTCCCTTTGAAATAAAATGTACAACCCAAAGAGCACAGGGCCTAAGGCAGGAGGGAGGATGGGGGGGAACACCAGAGAGCCCGTTTCGGGGCAGGAATCTGTGCCTCTGAGCCTGCTACCTGGCACCTTTGCCAAAGAGGAAGAGTCTTAAGTCAGCAACTTCAGAAGGGAAGGGAAATACATGTTGTGTCAGGGCTTTTTCTGGAGGTCATCCTTTAGGTACAGACCACCTCCACAGGGAGAAGCAGAATGGCACAGCCCTTGCAAATCATACAGCCCCCCTCCCCCGCTGCACCCCCGCTTCATCCACACGGACATATGGAGGCACAGCTAGGGAAGGGCACACACCAAATCAGAGGTGAAGTCAGGACTAGGACACCTGGGCAACCTTAGCAAGAGCCTGTGGTCACAGGCCTGAATGTGCAGAGCAGATGATTAGCACATGAGTCAAGTGAATGACCCCATGGGGAGAAATGGCTGTGGTTTTCTGGTAGCAGCCGCTGCTCAGTGGTCCCTGACCTCAGCGAGAGGTGGCTATGTAAAGGCCAAGAACCGGATGGTGGTTATGAACCTCAGGACTTTTTTTAGCACCAGATGGTGGAGCTCTCCTGCCATCTCAGCTTCTTGGGGCTTCTCAGGTACAAGTGGTGCTGCTTAAAGGCCTCTGTGCCTACACGTGGAA
>NW_011494856.1:440917-453417 GCF_000754665.1 Bison bison bison
CCCCAGCAGGAGGAGAGAAGGGTTTAGAACCGTTTTTCCTCAGGCTGGGAGGTAATGAGCAGCTCCTTGTTCCCGAAGTCCCACCACGCTGTCATGTGGAACGCCATGTTTGTCAGGACGACCGTGTACTCCAGGATGGCAAAGATGGTGTATACTGTGACAAGGACACAAGGAACAGGGCCTGATCAGCTTCCTTCTCTACCCTCCAGCGGCCTCTTGCTAGACTACCACCACCGCAGCATCACTACACAGAGTCTGGAACACAATGGCAGGCAGCCCCCAAGACCATTGCCCTATCACACATGACACAGGAAGCATCACAGCCGTCCCAGGGCCACTGTGAGCACCTAGGAATCCTCGCCTGGTCTCACCTCCAGCCTCACAATACATGTTGTGCCGAAAGTAGACAGCCAGAGCCGTGAAGAAGGAGACGAAGTTGATGATGAAGAGCCGCTGTTTCCAGTTGTAGGACTTGCGGTCCTAGGGGATGAGGTCTGTGATCATTCTGCAGCTTGTTAGATGTGTATGGACAGTCTCCCCTCTTGGCCCCAACTCCTGGGCTGAGTCTTAACCATCCTTAGTCATGGAAGGGGACACAGGCATGGGCAGCAGAAATGATGGGCATTTCATAGCCCTGCATTTGGGGGTGTAATGAGGCCAATGAGGCAGTGGGTCCCTCCCATTTCAGGGGGACAGAGTAAGTTACCTGGAGTTATCTACCAACCCAACACCTCCAGATACTGTGGGGAGAAGAGAAGTGGAGGGGGGAGGGGTGGTGGGGGTAAGACTGGAATGATTACAGACCACAAACCAGGACTCAGTGCTCTTAACCTGCTGCAGCCTAGGTGCTGCCCCTCCCTCTACTCCCATATGGAGCCTCCATCTCTTCTAGAAATGTTCTCCAGGTCCTCATATTACCCAAACCACCCCAGTTTCTGACCCATCACCCTCCCCGTCTCCAAGTCCAGCCCTAGCCCCAGTTTGCCACAGAATTCCAGTTTCCACCTCACCGTTACCCACATCCTGAGGACGAGAGTCCTTGACTGTCCTCTGTGCCGCCTGGAGCCCCACTAGGGGTAGACCGTACCTCTTGACTTACTGTGTGCTTCTTGGTCAGCCGCCAGAGGATGCAGGTGAGGAGCATGTGACTGAGGGATGAGGCGATGAACACAATGAAAGCATTTTCATGGATGGCTGGAGGGAGAGAGGAGGGATGGGAGCACGCCCTGCAGGGAGCACCCAAAGCCCCACGTCGGGAGGTCCCGGGCAGGGAGGAGGCAAGGACATCCCTTCCCCGAACCCTTCCCCGCTCCTTCTTCCCTTGTCTGGACACCCACTGAAGTCCTCAGAAGAGGAGACGTAGGTGAGCACTAGCAGCGCGACGTTCTCCACAACATTGAGGCCGAAGTTGAGGCGGCAAAGCGGGCGGTAGCCGGCACAAGGGGAGGTGCAGCTGAGGTAGTGGTTCCAGTAGGCGAAGGCCACCAAGAAGCGGGGCGCCGAGTGCAGACCGATGCAGAAGCGCCACACGTAGCGCTGGGGCACCTCTCCGCCGATGGCCGAGCTCACCGACGGCAGGTAATTGGGCACCTAGAGAGTTGTGACCCATCTGGGCGCTGACCCCCTGATGCCCCGCCCACCTTGAGATCTTTCTCTTCCAATAAACACCTTGACACTTAGAAGGTTCTGCTCCAGTCCCTTCCCTCCAGGAAGTCCTCCTTCAAAGCCTCACAGCTCTCCAGGGAGACCTCCCCTTCCAAGTCCCAGACCCTCCTGTGCCTGGTTCTGACTCCCCAGCCAACCTGGGGTTCATGCGGGTGCAGAGTGGGACAGTCTCCATCTCCCTACAGATGGCTGCGAAAGCTACAGCCAGGTTCAGATGTTCTCTGAGCCTACAGCACAGGACTGTGACTTGGATAAGGAACTGTGGGAGGGTCCATGAGCCCAGCATCCCAGATTCAGTCCCAAGGATGGAAACATCTAAGCCTCCTTGGGACAGAGCTGGATTCACTTCCCAACCGAGCCTTTCCTGACTGCTTTCAGTTCACTTGTTCTTCTGGTCAGGGGTAGCAAGGCAATAGAAGGTGCTGGGAGATCCCAAGGGAGCTGGGCCAGAAGAATACCCCCATTCTGATCATGTTGAAGAAAGTGGGTGTTTCTAACCTGGTGTAGTCTAAGAAAATGACCCTGTTCTTATGTATATCTCTCATCCATTTTTCTCAAAGCCTGGAATTCCTCATTTCTTAAGGAAATGGAATGTCATTCTTTGAAGCTGAGGAAGGAGGAGATAATATCACACAACTGCAAGGACTGGTGTGTTGTTTATATGAGAGTGAGAGAATGCAGGGTAGGTAAACAGTGGTTTTGATGGGAACAGGAAGACCTTGAATGGGAGGAGGATCTCTTAGACTCTAGACTCTAGATCTCTTAGACTTTTAGAATCCAATGCCTAAAGAGTCTCTTTGACTCTAATGCCTCAAACTTTAATATGCATACAACTCATCTGAGATTGTGTGAGAATGCAGAAGCTCTGGAATCGGAAAATCTGCATTTCTAAAGGGCTCCATAACTATGGAAGTTACCAGTCTGTTGCCCACACTTTCTGTGGACTCTTTTAGACCTTCAACAAGAGCCAGAGCAGTACCAGAGCCCAGAAACCCAGAGAGGGAATGACCCTGCTGTGATGATAGCAGGACCAGTCTTCAGAGATGGAGTTCTGGAAGATCCCTTCCTGTCTGCCAGTGGGGATGCTGAATGGATCTCAGAGTGGCTGGGAAGGCAGGCAAAGATGGAAGCAGCTCACGGGGCCGGGGAGGGCCTGGGGTGGGACCAGCCAGAGCCTTCTCAAGCCTTCACAGAAAAGGAGATGGATTCCCCCCAGCACTGTCAGAGGCAGCTGAATGCAGAGCTTTCAGAGAGGGTGATGCTCTCAAGGTACAACTTGAGATACCAAAACTCAAGATCAGTCTCAGATATTCAGTGATGAGGCAACTTGGAGGCAATGGGTGTGCATCCCAGCTCTGCCTTTCTAAGCTGGGTGACCTTGAGCAAGTCACTTTACCTCTCTGAGCTTTTCCTCACTGGCAAAATAGGGATATCACCTGCCTTGCAGGGTGATGGTGAATACTAAATATAATGTAGGCAAGGCATCTGCAGTGAGTATAAGCAATGGCTTTCAGAAGACAAACTTTCCTGAAAAGCCTGCCAAAAAAGGTGTGATCTATGTGGCTACTGCAGAGAAGGCAATGGCACCCCACTCCAGTACTCTTGCCTGGAAAATCCCATGGGCAGAGGAGCCTGGTAGGCTGCAGTCTATGGGGTCACGAAGAGTAGGACACAACTGAGCGACTTGACTTTCACTTTTCACTTTCATGCATTGGAGAAGGAAATGGCAACCCACTCCAGTGTTCATGCCTGGAGAATCCCAGGGACGGGGGAGCCTGGTTGGCTGCCAACTACAGGGTTACATAGAGTCGGACACGACTGAAGCGACTTAGCAGCAGCAGCATGTGGCTACTGACCATGGGAAGGCTGGCTTCTGAGTGACAGGTGGGAGTCATATCTGGACTGGACACTGCTGAGACCTCCAAGCCTCTTCACTTGACTTTCCTGCTTCTCTGGGTAGGTCCCCTGTGTAGGGTTAGTGGGAGTGTTGTCTTCACTTCCTAGAATATTCATTCTGAAAACACCTGCCCCAACCTCAGCTACTTTAAGGAGAACTGTACCAACATCTAAGGCTTGGCTGGGAGAGCCCAGAGCACTCAAGGGCCCAGAGTCCTGACTGATGCTGGGAAATAGGTAAAGGGCAGAGATGATACAGAGTTTGGGGGAATGCCTCAGGAGGATTAGAGAATTAGGGCCCTGTGGCTACTCGTCCCATCCTCGCAAGCTCCTCTCAGGTTAGGGGTGGGCACAGCATTCAAAGAGTAAGAACTGCCTCCCTCATCAACTCACTCAAACTCTCTCTCTCTCTCTCTCTCTCATACACACACACACACACACACACACACACACACACACACACAATCAGGTATAGGTACTCATATTCACCCCTGCCATCCCAAGTATTAACATTCCCCACTCACCAACTATGCCAGCAACAAGCAACAGAGAAGCTATCAGAGCCCAGGTACACAGTACCCAAATCCCCCTCCCCAAAAAGCCCAGAGCTAAGGGTACTGAGAGACAGGAGCATAATTCCTTTCCCCAAGAGTAGGAACCCTTTGGCCTGGAGGACATGACTCAGTGGATCTATGGCAGGGCAACAGATCAGAAATTCACATGGTGTAAAGGGAGAGGGTCCAAAAACTTCCTTATCATAGCATGTCATGTTTCACCATTAGAGATTCATTCTTTTGCCCTTGGATAGAAGTCCCCTGACTTTTATGGATGACTTTTCTTTATTTCCTACCACCCATCCTCTTCCCCATCCCTTGCCAACTGGATAAAAACTCCTATTCCTATGACAATGCAGAGTACTAACCACTATATGTGCACAGCTCCCATTCCTATCAGAACTACCTGCTACTCCTCTCTGAACTCCATCCCCTCTTCTCTAACCTCATAGTCCCCATCTCAGCTCCGGAACCTCCTGTACCATGAACTAAACCCCTGCACCCTGCTCTTGCCCTGCTGCCCTTAAATCTGTTCTGCACGCAGGAGCCAGAATGGTCTTCTAAACCTCAAATCTGATCATGTCCCTTTCTTGCTTAAAATCTTTCCAAAGCTCCCCATTGTCCCCTGGATAAAATCAAAAGTTGTCAACCTGGCACTCATGAAAATCCTTCTTCACCCCCACAGCAACAATTCCCACCCACACCACCCACACTGGACCCTCATTCCCCTCCCCCGACCCGGACCCTCACTCCCCTTCCCCTACCCCAACCCTCACTCCAGGAAGGAAGTCTCTGATTTCGGAGCTGGGTGAAGAGCTTCTTCTGAACCTACCATCTCTGTGCTCCTTTTATCACAAAAGGAATCTCATTTCACAGTGCTGGGAACATCTGTGCCTAAGTCTGTCTCTTGCAGGAATAAGATGCTAAGGGCAAGTCCATGTTCAACTCCATGCCTCTGATACAGAACCTGCGTCCCCCTGGGCCCTCAGAAAAGCCTTGGTGGACTGCTCTTAGAAGCAGGGGCTCCTTTTAGGTTTCCATCTGGCAGAGCTCTGAGGATACAGGTTGTGGGGCCTGAGACTGCCAGAGGAGAAACCAAGCTAGAAGAACACAAGGTAGGGCTGGGGTCTTCTTAGGTCAGACCTCTTGTTAGGGCTAAAGCCACTCGTTACTTCTCCTCACTCCTGGCCTCATCTTAGCCCATAGTCCTGGCTTCCTTTCCAGTCTGGTCTTTCTTCAGCCCTCTTCTCCCTCTCGAGATCTCTCCTGCCTATTCCCTCTCTCTTCCTTTCCCCCTCCTCCCCTTCTGCCACCTTGCACCCTCTACAATCCTCTTCTAGTCTTGGAGGACTGTGACTCTACTTTCCCTGGCTCTCTCTCCTCAAAACACACCCCCTGACTTCCCCCGCCACAACCATCCTTTTATCCCCCTCCCCTCTCACCCTCTGCCTTCTCTCTGACTCTGACATTCTCCTGTTATTGCCATCTCTTGAACTGGCCCTGACCCAGGCGCTGGGGAGCCTGGCACTCACCCCACAGTCAGTGGCCACTGTGTACTCAAAGTGGAACACCAGAGACCAGATGATGCAGAAGAAGAAGCCGAACACAGGGAAAGTGATGACCCATGAGACCATGGCTTTGAAGCGGAGCTGGAACACGGTCCCATCGGGGTCCAAGGGCTGGGAGGCCGCAGAGAACATCCTGTAGGGAGTGGTGCTCAGGCAGGGCAAGGGACACAACCTGGGGCCTGGTGGGGATACCTGGGCCTGGGAAAGTGGGGCATTTTCTAGAGCTAGCTCCTCAGAGGACAGGGAAGAGGCAGAGTAGAAAGAGTAGGAAGGGCATAAAGGAAAAAGAAAATGCGGAAGAGGAGGTACAAGGTGAAAGGGCCAGGACAGCAGAGAGAGGCACGGTCAGCTCATAGGAGTCCCCTTGGCACACTGCTCTTGTAGGTTCACCTCTGGAAGAGTCTGGAGAATCAAGGTTCCCAGTGGCCTGGACATGGGAGTTCTGATGGCCTGCCTCATTCCCATGACCCTCATAACCACTCAGGAAAAGGGTCAGAGGATGGAAGGGTTATTAGTCCCATATCACAGAAGGGAAGACCAAGGCCCAGAACTATGTAAGGATTAAACATTAGGACTAAGGCCTCTTGCCACCTGACAGCTTAAGTCTCCAAGCCAAGGCCTTCTTCAGGCCAAGTAACCCAGACAAAGGACCCTTGGCTCAGAGTGGCCCAAGCTCTCCTACTGACCCTGTCTGACCACATTCCTGCTCTTCACCCAAGTTCAACTAGGAACAATGGGAGGGCCCAGAACCTATTCAATGGGACCACAGGCTATCAGCCATCCCACCCCCAGGCTCAGAATGATCTAAGCCTCAGGCCAGCAGTACCCTGACCCCCAAGATACAAGGGTCTCTCCGGTGGCCCAGAGTTCTATCTTCTTCCTCTCTGAGAAGACCATGTCACCCAATTCCAGGTTTTCAGGAATCTGGGGGTCATGGGATTCTTCTCTGCTCAGCTTGAGCCTGCCATGCTGGGCCAGACCCAGGAAACAGAGACCTAGACCGAGGGGGTGGGTTTTTTCTGCTCCCTTCTTCCCCTGGACAGAGAATGCCCTCCCCAACTCCCCTTGACCACATGACCCTTCAAGCTGGGCTTCCTTCTGGGGGGCAGATGGAGATGGCTTTGGATTAAAAGGCCTAGAACCAAATCTCCCCATGGGAATCAGACCTCCCTCCATTAAGGGAACCCCAGTCCACACTAGTCCAGCTCAGTTTCGGGGAATTGGGGTGGGGATAGGCGCACAAAGCAACACTCACACTGGGTGCTGAAGGATCCGGGGCTTGGGTTGAGGGCTCTAGCCAGACTGAGACTGCTCTAAGACTTCAGGGTCCCACCCCCAGTTCCCTAGGGCCTGCCTCCCGCCCACAGTGCCCAGATCTCCACGCCTGCTGAGGCACACAGCCTTCCCAGGACCAACAAGGCCGTGTCATAAATCCCAGAACACTCTGCAAAGGTAAGAAGTGATAGCGGCCAAGGTCAGCCCACAGCAGATCCCTTTGCCAGAGATGGGGGTGGGGACTTTTCTGAGGGTTGGGTCCAGGGATGTAAGCAGGTTTCTGGGAAGGGAAAGGGAGAAAGCAGAATAGGATTTAGCCCCTTTGTGTTTGAGCAGAACTGAATATGTCTGCTGGGCCCATCAGAGAGCTAGCTAATCTTAAACAATAGATTCAGGGTCCAAAAGAGATCTGGAGGGGGCTGAACATGCGGTATCAGTGTCCAGCCTGCACCTGTGCAGAAACACCTCGTGGCAGCACAGGCTGCGTTCACAGAAGTCTAACAGCCAGTAACAGGAATAGAACAGTCCTGTTTTGGGCTGAACTGCCCAGGCCATAGGAAGTGCTATGCCTAGATCAGGTCCTCGAAGACAATAGTGATTAACTGGGCCAAGCCCAGGGGCATATGTCTTATAAGGATTGCCTGATGGATTTGGAACCATGCTACCTAAGAAGAAAAAACTCAAGGGCCCCTGCATTACTGCCTTCCCATCTCTGCAGGGCTGTCTGGAAGCCAGGTGGAAAAAGCAGCTCCAAGGGTCTTAAAGCAGAGCCAGAGCTAGGACAGATACCCACCAGAAAGAGAGGGTGTGCTCACTGTAAGAAAGAGCTTGCTAATTGTTAGTTACTAAGTCTCCTTGGCATCGACTGCCTGGAAAGGAGAGAAGCCCCCCACCCCCCATCACTGGGGACATGCAAGCAGAGGCAAAATCATCTAATTACAGACTAAAGATACTTCTTTAGTATCTGGGTGAGAAATCCAGATCATATATGAAAATCTCCACGTGGATCCATCACAGTACTCCCAAGGAATAGGGACAAAATACCCCTGGGGTCCCTAGGCCTAGTCCTGCCCAAGAGAGGCCAAGTACCCTTCCAGCAGCTACCTATGCCTTAGCTCCCCAAGGAGTATGCTGAGAATGGGTTATAAGTATGCTGAGGTTATTGATCCCATTATCCCTTGGAGCCTGCCACAAGGGCCAGAGCAAACACCCTATTCCGTCTAACTCCATATGCCATACAAATATTATAATTTTCTGTATGGACTATGACTACATTATATCATGCCTTCCTTTTCCGAGGACAATGGGCTGCTGTGTGTTGGGGTGGAAGGCGGGTGTCCTATCCATTTATTCAACAAATACTTTCTGATTCAGACACAATGCCCACCTTCAAGGAGCTCCCAGCCTAGTAGGAAAGAGAGACACACATGCAGTGTGACAGAACTGTATGAGAGAACACCAGTTCTACGAGCACTCAGAGGAAGGAGTGATTAAGCTTGCCCCATGGAGGCTAGAGAAGCCTATCGGAAAGAAAAGACACCTGAGAAGGGTTTTGCAAGATGAAGAGGAGTTGGCCAGGGTAAAAGAATATTGGATGCATTATCTAAAGTGAGAAGCAGGTCAGGAGAGGCTGTTGGATGAATCCTTTCTGATCATCCGCTTCAGATCAACTGGTCATCCCTTTTTCTTCCAGTCCTGTTCTTTCTGATGGCTCCTAGTTCTAAGTCTCACCATACTGGCTGCAACTCAAGGCCCATATCCACCCACTGACAAATCAAGAAGAAGGATAGTCTTGATTTCCTTTATTTGTATATAATAAATAAATAAAGTGGGCCCCCACACCTGCCAGTCAGATCCCAGTCGTGGTTGTACCCCATATTCTCGAGCAGATGCTCTTTATATGAAGGTAGGAAGCTCAGCTATTTGGGGGCCTTCTGAGCTCTCTGTGAGGCTAGTCCAAGGGTTCATGTAGTCTTTCCCACTTAGAGACTCTTGGCTAACTTTCTCTCCTGCCCTGTCTTCCAACTTGACAGTCTCCTTTTCCTCTTCCTCCTTCTGCTCCTCACGCTTCATATTTCCCAAACCATCTTCCCATCTCCTCTACCTGGAGTTCTACACTAACCCTGAGAAGGGGGAGAACAGGAATTCTCAACCCTGTTTTAGACATGGGGAAAGTGAGGCTGTCCCTGAGTCTCAAGTAACACAGAGTCAGCGGATGAACTAGGAAGATAATAAAGGTTCGCAGAGGTCTTACCCCATTTATTCCAATAATCTACAGAGAAAGAACTCACAACTTTCTTTCTAGCCCAACATCCCATATCCCTATCCAAGAGGGTGTATGGACACCTAGGGAACCTCAGAGGTCATGGGACCTACCCCAGAAAACACATGTACATACATATAATCAGGTCCCCAGTCAGACAGGCACAGATAGTCTCTCTCACACACAGACCCCAATCAAAGCCATTATAGTCATGTCCCTCACAGTTAACACACACACTTACATAATCACATTCCCATGGAGACAAGCACAGCCCACAACAGAGCCACACTAAGAAGCCCCAAGTGCCCTCTAGCCCAGTCTTATTCTCTACCCTCCAGAAAACCCTGGGGCTGCTGAATCTACCCCTCTGTGAAGTAAGGATTGGGTTCTGGGTTCTGGAGCTACCCAACTTTAGGGACCCTGTCCCCCAGTGACCTCCATGAAAGGTGGAGGGAGACTAGTCCTTGGGACCTCCATTTGCAGGCACCCCCAGCAGCCCAGTAATGTGTGATGGCTAATTCTGTTACAAGAGATTCAGGATTCAAAACAGATCTGATTAGGCCTGAATACAAGGTATCAATGCCTCCCCCCCAACAAACCCTACCCCACAGTGTGTGGCCGTAGTCTCCTTGAAGTGGAAGAGCAGGGACCAGAGGACGCAGAAGAGGAAGGCGACAAGTGGACAGCAGACCGTGACCAGGGCCACCAGGGTGAAGCGGAGCCGGACCAGGGTCCCATCCCGGTCCAGCGGCAGTGGAACCTGGTACATCTTGTCAGACCTGGGGATGGAGTGGTGTGCTGTCAGGGCCCAAGGTAGTGAGGCTGGTACTCAGTGGGGAAGCCAGCCCTTGTGCTCAGTCCTCAGTTTAGCTGTGGGGTGGGGGGAATCTGAGAAGGAAGCCACCGAGCCCCTAAGCTTGGACAGCTACTGCCCAGGACGAGGAAGATGGACTCAGACTCCCATGAGAACATTCACCCTCCATTTCAGAGGAAAGAATGAACCCAATCTATGCTAAGATGAAGCTTGAGTAAGTCAGGAAAACTTCTCATCCCTATGCCTGGCTTGACAGGAGCTGGTTGAACTAGTCTCTCTTGTTTCAGGAACAATCCTAAAACCTCCCAGTGGTCAGAATGGCCCATCTCCTCCCCCAGACCTTGGAGCCTCCATGTTTCAGGGCCTCCCATCGGCTCTCTCAGCTTCATCCATCGGCTCAGGACCCTTCTGCACCTTCAGTCCCTTCCCAGGCTCTGTGTGCTCTGTGTGCTTGCACCGCAGTCCACAGTGGCAAGGACTCCATGGAAGCCAGCAGAATGCCAACCCCCTGCCTGTCCCCACCCGCTGCCTCACGTGTTTTGAGACTGAAAGGCTTTGCAGCATCAGGCCTGGTGCTAGCCTAGGCTTGCTGTTTGCTGAAGAGAGCTGCCTGGTCAGCTTCTGGAGGCTTCCCAGTCCCCAGGGGCCTGTCCACTCTCCTCCAGGAACTAGGTAAGGTCTGAGATTTGCCCCCCTCCAATGAGATGAGGATATCTAGGGTCAGGCCTTATACTACCAGCCAAGTATACACCAGCAATCCTAGTCCAGCCCCAACCCCAGGGCACTGAAGAGGACATTGAGGCCAAGAGACTGGCAGGACTCAGGGACTGGACTGGCTTGGGGTCACACAGCAAATAGAAGGAAGAGCCAGCAGTGAGGAGACATGGCGCTCAACATCACACACTGCACTCTGGCCTTCCTTGACCCCCTCCTCCCTGGGCCAGAGCTCTGGGCAGAAGGGTCAGGTTAGGAGGGGAAAGAGAAGGGGAAACTGTCCCTAGGAGGAAAAAAGCTAAAAAAACAAATCCTATATAGATGAGTTAGCCCTGTTCCCATTTTAAAGACGGAGAAACCAAGACACAGAGAGAGGAAGGTCCTTTCTCAAAAGGACATGCTGAACCTGAGGGAAAGCCGTCCTCAGAACTTAGGCATCCTGTTGCCAAACTATGGCTGACTCAGATACACAAAGAGCCCGCAAAGAGCCCGCCCTTCTGGACTCCAGGGCCTGGCCTGGAGACCAAGCCCCAGCTCTGCCTGGCCCCGCCCTCAGGAAGAACTCTGACCTTCTGGAGGCCAGCCTCCTCCTGGAATCTGGAAAATGCCAGGTGGACATGCCTCTCATCCATCTTCCTCCACCCACCTCTCTGCCAGGCTCTGTCAGGCAGCCTGCCGCAACTGCTCAAGCTCCAGTACTTCCGGGGGGCTAGACGCTTCCCAGAGAGTGGTGGAAGTGGCTCTGGTGGCCCTCCCAAATTAAGCACATTCTGACACTGTTCAGATCATCCCCAAAGACCTTCCCCACCCAGCTCAAATCCAAATTCTGTGGTTGTAATGGTACTAGTGCCCCTTTCCAACATCCCTTCCTGAAGCCAGCTGCTCTGGATCACTCAGGAATCACTGGGACCCCCAAACTGAAGAGCAGATCCTCAGGGAATGAATAGGCAGTGCCTAAGACAGGGGATGATAAGGTTTCAGGAATAGTCTGTTCCATTTCTTGGAGGTATACCTAACTTCCCTTTTAGCTGTGTGACCTTGGGCAAGTCACCTAACCACTCTGGGCCTGTTTTCACAGTTATACAACATGGGATTGTGTGATCTGGATTACTAATAAGTCCATACCAACTGGGTCATTCTACTCTCCCAGGCCTCAGGACAGAGAGCTCCCTATCTGAAGGGCAGCTGTTCAGCCCCAGTCAACTCTAACTTCTTTCTACACAGGTACCACTCCATTGAAAACTGCTTTCTCAGGAGTATCCCTAGTTTATTTCCAGAGATCCTCAAACATCTTTTCAGGCTCCAGTCCAAAATCCACACTTGTTGGATGAGTACTAGGCACCCTGTTCAGAACTAGATATACATTGTTTCTTTCAATCCTCACAATACAACTCTATGAGGTAGGCACTATAGCCTGTATATTTCCATTTTACAGAAGAGGAAAGTGAGGCTCAAGGAGGTTAACACTCGCTCAAGGTCATAGGCTAATGACTGGCAGAGCTGGGATTTGAAACTCATCTCTGGGGTTGCAAAGCACCCCCGCACCTCCCTCCTGGTATAATCTGGACCAGGAGTCGCTGCGGAGTGAAGCGGGGAGAGCTCACTCCGGCACATCGGGCACGTGTCGGGGAGCAGAAGGAAAAGGGGTCAGCTCAGCCAGCGAGGAGAGGAGAGCAGCGGTTCCTGGGCAGGTCGCGGGACCCCCACAGCCTGGGGCCCGGCCCTGCGGAGGCCAGACCGCGTGACGGAGC
>NW_011494856.1:453591-461402 GCF_000754665.1 Bison bison bison
AAGGAAACTGAGCCCAATTGCTCTGCTGGCCCCTCCCCGCTTCTGCGGCCCAGGACCCAGAGCTGTCCCCCTTAATCTGGCGTCCCCTCATGCCATGCCGATCCAGCCCTGGTCTGCCCCACTAATTCCGGCTGCGTGGGGGCAGCCGGAAGAGCCCCGGACAACTGGGTTTGCCACGCTGGATAAGCCACCTTGTCACCTTACCTCTCAGCAGCGTTCCATCACCTGTTGAAAGAACATACAGTTAATTCAGGAAGGCCCCGAATTCTCTCATTTCCTGACCCCGGTGTCTATCCACCCCCACCCCAATCTAGACGAATTATCCAGCTATCCAGCTTCGTCCTTTTAAAACACTAAACCAGTTTGGCCCCAGCCTCGGTGCCCCTCCCCTAAACTTTACTCCCCAGAACCCAGTCGGGGCATTTCAGCAAAGGGAAGAGCACATAATAAGGAGTGAGATCCCGTGGGGCCCACCCCCGAAACTCTGGGCCAGAGCTATTCCTGCCCTTGATCAGGAGGGGGCGCCTGGTCACATCTGTCATAAGACAAGAGAGCTGATCTCCTTCCTTCGCCCAGTCCCGGGTCTCTCTTCACCGTCAGGGCTGATCCCCAGAAACCAGCCTCCACGCGGGCTTCCTTCCCCATCCTGACGGATCCCTGAAGGGGACTTGTGGCTACCTTTATAAAGACCGTTCTACCTCAATAGGGAAAAAGGATGAAGAGGCCAGTAATCCCTCCTCTAGTTAAAATGTGGGGTTGTCTGAGCACATGCAGCAGGTGCAGGAGGCCTGAGGTAGACACTGTTTCCATCACATCGTTCCCATTTAAATCCACACATTTTGAGCACCTCGTGTGTCCCAGGCACTCTTCTACATTTTATGTGTTATCCAATTTAATCCTCATAAAAGCCCTATGTGGTAGATACTATTAATATCTCCATTTCACCAATGGAAAACAGAAGCCAAGTTACCTAATCACACAGCTAGCAAGTGTCAGAACCAGGATTGGGTCTAGCACCTAAGGGCATTCCCTTAATCACTATATACTGTTAATTCCACAAGGTAGCTATCATCATCACTTTGTAGAAGGGGAAACAGAGGCCCAGGTTTGATTAACTTGCCAGAGCCCTTTTGCGTGCATTCACTCTTGTTCATTTACTCAGCCTAGGCCCTCTCTGTGGCAGGCCCTGAGCTGAGCAATGGTGGGGGACCCAGAGGTATCCTGCTTACTACTGGGGGCTTCAAATCTACAAGGAAGGTGTCTTATTAAAAACTACTTTTCTTGACTTGAATTCTCCCCAACACTGTCCTTTAAGGTCCCAGGGCAAGTGAGCAATTAGTAAAACTTTAGTGAAAGAACCACTCCTATTTAGTTTTGAAAACAATTTAGGTTTTCTTCCTTGGGGCTTCCTGTCATCCTCTTTGTCTAGCTCCAACCCACACGTGCCTGCTCCTTGGCCCTTGCTTCCTATCTTAACCCCTTATCTGTTCCTTTGACTCTAAGTTCTATTCCCTGGGGCTGGGTCCTTTCTCCCTGCCTCTAGACTACCTCTAATGCCTGAAACTTGAGGCACTCTAACTGGCATTTAATTATCTGGTGATTTGGACGATTCCCCATCATACAGTCTGGAGTCTCAGTTTCCTCATCTCTAAAATGGTTTTAGGAATATCCACATTATAGGGTTGTAAGAATTAGATAACATACATGCCAGGTATGTGGAAGGTACTTAATATACCACGTTAACTACAGCTAGATGTGTCAGCTACAGCAGGAACTTGTCCTGATTGAGCCTTTTCTGAATTGTCTGACCTCAGCAGTCACTGATCCTCTCTGAATCTGTTTCCTCCACTGTCAGTTTGAAAGACTGACTCCTACTTGATTTATATGCGGAAAAGTGGAAGAAAAAGATAAGTTCTTACTATGTGCCAGGGATTTCATATGCATTCTCTTAGTCGATATTCTTAATAATCTGGTGAGCTAAGTTTGATGAAAGCCATTTTACAGAGAAAGAAGTTGAACAAGCATCTAAGCTTCTAGTCTCACCCTTATTCAGGAGGCACTCGATGTTTGCTGAACTGGCGTTTATCCATTGTCCAAATAGCTGCTGCTTTTGTTGAAGCTTTCCAGTGTCTCCTGACCTCCCAGTTGGTTTGCCTGGTACCTAGACATACCCCAAGGAGACCTGTGCCTGAAACACCACCACCATCTTTAAGACCTTAGCCATGATCACCGCTCCAATCCCCTTTGCACATATGCATACCAGATAGTCCAAGCTGTCTGAGAATTTGTTTTCAGGGTTGTTCCAGAAGCATGGGGTGGTGCAGAGGTGGAGTGGGCGGTGGAGCAGAACAGGGGAAGTGAATGTGGGATGTAGTTGTCAAGGAATGCTCCCTGTAGGAGATCTCCTTCACTACCCTCCTACCTCTCCATCATCTTCCCCTTTACAGTCACATTGGCTCTTTTAATGACACAGAACTGATCACATCTGGCCCCTGCAGCAAATTAGTAAATCCTCATTGCTTTGGGGGCTTCCCAGGTGGTGCTGGTAGTATAGAACCTGCCTACCAAAGCAGGAGACATAAGAGATCCAAGTTCAATCCCTGGGTCTGGAAGATCCCCTGGAGGAGGGCATGGCAACCCACTCCAGTATTCTTTCCCGGAGAATCCCATGGACAGAGAAGCCTGGTGGGCTATAGTCTATAGGGTCACAAAGAGTTGGACACACTGAAGTGACTTAGCAAGCACATACACATGCCCTTTAGGATCTAGGGCAAACTCCTTAGTGCAGTATTGAACATCTTTCACAATCTGGTCATCCTCTGTTCCAGCAACCACATATTTTAACTATACTCACCTCTTACATGGAACTCTGCTTAACTTTCTCCTTATCTCTCCCTATCCCCATGATCTGCCCACTCCACAGGCAGTCTCTCATGGCTTTCCATTGCACCTTTTTTAGGGCTCTGACCACAATTAAGCAAAATAACTTGCTGCCTATTCCCTCCATCTTCCTGCCTATTCCCTCCATATTCCTTCCTCCATCATCAAATGAGCAATAGTTCAGAACTCATTTACGGACAGAACCTCCACCTATTTCATTTATTTCTGAATCTCTCAGCTCAGTTCGGGACAGGCATACAGTAGGAGCCCAGAAAACATTTGCTGGATTGATGTAATTGAATTGGATTTTGAAGGATGGGTAGAATTTAGATATATCAAGAAGAGATTTAGGAACTGCAAGAAAGGCAGCTGAAGAATGACTGCTGCTGATAGAGGGTGGAGGCAGAGGGAGCATGGCTTGGAGATAAGTGAAGTGGCAGAGACAGAGGCAGTGTGAAAGCATCTGGCCACATCAGGCCAAACTCTGCCCTGCCTCCTAGGCAGCCTCAGGAAAGTCTTCCTGGGTTGAAGAGGAGTGTTCTTTGTTCTTAGAAATTTTTTCAGGGCAGAGACATCTTTCTTGGATGGCTTTAAACTACTCACCCTATGCTGACCCATCTTTGCTCTAGCTCCACTCTGCCTCAGATAGCAATTACATCTTCATTGTTCTGCAGAACATTTTTTGGCTCCTATCACTTCTAAGATGAAGTCCCAGTTTGCACCTGTGGATACACTGGGCTCTTTTCCGGTCCTACATCTCTGTCCTCCCTGTTCATCTGGCCTGGAATTCACCTTTTCCTTGTCTCAGCAAAGTCTACCCTTCCTAAAAAGGTATTGATTAGCATCATACCTTAGTAAGTTAGAAATGCATGTGGTAACTTCTAAGGCTATTACTAAAATAATAGAAAAATAATTTAATTTCCAAACCAATGCAGGAAGAAAAATGAAATAATCCAAGACTGCAAGAAAGGAGATTTAAATAGCCAATAAGCACATGAAATGATGGTCAGTATCATTAGTCATTAGGGAAATGTATTAAGAAAACCCCACAGTGAGATGCCATTTCACACCCTCTAGCATTGCTATAATTTAAAAAAAAAAAAAAAAAGAAGGAAGAAAAAAGAAAATTACAAGTATTGGCAAAGATGTGGAGAGATTAAAACCCTCATACATCACTGGCAGGAATGTAAAATGGTACAGCCACTTGGAAAATAGTTCAGCAGCTCCTTAAGTTAAACATAGAGTTACTGTATGACCCTATAGCAAATTTACTCCTAGGTATAAACATAAGAGAATTAAAAACACATGTCCACAAGAAACTTGTCCAAGAATGTCCATAGCAGTATTATTTATAGTGGAATAATCATTATTTATGGTGGAAACAACTCATGAATGCATAAACAAAATATGGTTTATTCATAAAATGGAATATTATCCTACTTATAAAAAGGAATGAAGTACTGGTGCATGCTACAACTTGGATGAACCTTGAAAACATTATGCTAAGTGAAAAGAAGTCAGACACAAAGGCCATGTATTTTATGATTCCATTTACATGAAATGTCCAGAATAGGTAAATCCATTGAGACAGAAAGTAGATTAGTAAATTGCCAGAAGCTGGGAGGAAAGGGAGCTGGGACATTATTGCTAATGGGTCTGGGGTTTCTTTTTGGGATTATTAAGATGTTTTGGAATTATATAGTGGTGGTGGTTTCACAACCTTGCAAATATAATAAAAACCTCTGAATTGTACACTTCAAATGGGTGAATGCTACATTATGAAAATTATATCTCAATTTTAAAAATCTGGCAAAGAGCTGGGCCTCAGTAAATGGCAGTTATTCTTACCAAAGAAACAAAATTTTTTAAAGTATATTTTAAAAAGAAGAGAAACAGAAACAGAACATCTGAAGGAAAGAGAAAGTCTAAAATGTTAGATAAAATCATAAATATACCAGTAAATTCATTAAACGCAATTGATTAAATGCTCTAGTTAAAAGTCAAAGATATTCACAAAAGATTTATATATTGATAAATCTAGTTATATGCCATTTATAAACATCACCCTTCCTTATCAAGTTAAAGGAAAAGAAAAAGGAAATCAGTATTTACTGTATGCTTACTATGTGCCACACAGGGGCCAAATCTTTTGCAAATTCTATGATCATATTGATATTGTGCCCACTTTATAGACAAGGAAACCGGGGTATAGGATAATTAAATAATTTGTGTAAGATCTAAAAAGTGGCAGATCTAGGACCTGAACTTACATCTGTTTGAATCTAACTCCACTGCTCTTTCCAGTGTACCGTATAAGAAATGGAGAATCATCTCACTGGAAGAAAGTCTCTTGCTCTTTTATGATTCTTTAGTCCTTACTGGTCTGTCTTCTCCCTGGAGAGTGCATAGAGTGAGTTCTCAGGACGTGTGTAAGAGAGACTGGGAGCTCCTAGGATAGAATGGATTTTACTTAGCTTTGTCTCTCTTGGTTAGTGCAGTGTTGAGCAAGGGACATCTCTGAGCTCCTGATACTCAGGACAAAACCTGGCTCAGCAAACTTTGGTGAACATGCACCAAACTCCTTGGCTTTACAGGGGAAGAAGGAAGGTGATGGCAATCAAAAGGGGTGTTATCAGAATTAGGCAGAGTAAGAGTATGTGGACCCAGGAAGCCTTGGCCCACAAAGAAGTCCTTCCTGGGGCAGAAGTCCCTGGGAATGATGAGCCTGTGGGCCACATGCCTACCAGAGTATGTAACAAGAGGTTCTTCTACTTAGAAATCACCATGGTGATAGGAAATTCCTTCTGGAGCACTTCTTGTCCAATGTCTCCTCCAGTCTTCCAGTAAGTATACACTACTTAAGAGGCTCAGCTCCTACACACCTGCTAATACTCTGGACTGAAATACTCACTCATATAAGGCACATTTCTGAGCTTCTTGTCTGTGTCTGAGTCCATGTCTTAGAATGGGAGTTTCTTAACCTTTTTAAAGAATACAAATAATACCTACTATTTATTGAGGGTACCAGTGTACCTGGTACCATATGCCTTATTTCATTTAATTCTCACAACTCTGTAAGGCAAGTACTGATATTATCCCCATTTTACAGACAAGAAAACTGAGGTTCAGAAGAGTAAAGAAATTTCCCCAAGTTCATACAGCTAATACATGGTTGGGCTCAGATTTAAAGGCAGGGTTCTCTGACTCAAAAATCCCATACTTTTACTTAAGAAAGTAATTCACTCATTTTTGCATCAAACATTTAATGTGCACCTGGCCTCAGGGTGATCAAAATAAGTAAGTAAAGAAAAGGCTTAAACAGAGTTGGGTTTGAGGATTGGAAAGTGAGAAATCAAAGATTCAGGAGGGCAGTGAGGAAGTTGCTGTAACCCTCCAGGGAGACTTAATGACTTTCTGATGCTGAGCACAGGCAAGGGAGGGTGGAGGGAAAGGAGTAATACTTTGATGGAGGAGTTAGGGGAAGGTGTCTGGAGTCAGAAATTTAGCTTTACTATTTGATCATCCATATATTTACTTTTTTCTTCCTTCAAGCATCTACTGAACAACTACAATGTACTAGGTTTCTCCCACCCATTATCTTATCTTCACAACTACTCCACTTTTTAAGTATCTCTAATCCCTTGCCACCACTGAAAACCCACAATTTAGCTTTATCCATGTTTTGGCTCATTTCAATCTTGTATTAATGTCCCAGGAGGAGGGGGCGGTGGAGTGGTTATCCTAATAGGTTCTGCTTTCTGAGCACAGTACCTGCTATTTTGTGTGGAACCCTTAGTCACTTGGGGCTTCCCTTGTGGCTCAGCTGGTAGAGTCCGCCTGCAATGCGGGAGACCTGGGTTCGATCCCTGGGTTGGGAAAATCCCTTGGAGAGGGGAAAGGCTACCCACTCCAACATTCTGGCCTGGAGAATTCTATGGATTGTATAGTCCATGGGGTCGCAAAGAGTCAGACTGAGCAACTTTCACTTTCCACTTAGTCACTAGATCTAGTTTCTAGAACATGTTCAACTCACCCCTTTGAGATAATCTGTCTCCTGCTCCCCCAGGCTAGACCCTGGGGGAAAAGGAAAAGTGAACCCGCTCAGTCGTGTCCGACTCTTTGCGAACCCGTGGACTGTAGCCCTCCAGGCTCCTCTATCCATGGGATTCTCCAGGCAAGAATACTGGAGTGGGTTGCCATTTCCTTCTCCAGGGGATCTTCCCAACCCAGGGATCAAACCCCTGGATCAAACCCTAGTCTCCCGCATGGCAGGCCGATGCCTTATCCTCTGAGCCACCAGGGAATACAAGGCAAAGGAACACCAATTTGAAAAAGAAGCTCTAACCTCCAAGAGCCCCGCCCTGAAGATAAGACAGTAAGTAACAGAATACAAAGAAACAAAGCTGTAACAGAGGCCTGCCCAAGCATCACCCCAACTCGCTGGAAAGGCTGATCCACAAAGGTATCCCAGGGGAGGCGGGATCATTTCAATTAGAACTTTAGGGGTTCCTAAAGTGCAGGTGGGAAAAAAGTCCCAAGAATTGTAATTTGTACCAAACCCTAAGCTGAGCCACTCCCTTAGGGCATCACTAACACTCCCAATGTCTATGCTATGGATTCAGAGAGGGAGAGGTTAAGTTGGGCTGGCATGTATCAGGAGACAAGAAGGCCAGGTTTGGGGGCCTTGGAGCAGCTGCAGGCGAGCTACGCAGATAGACCTAGGCGGGCTCTCCAGCTCCGCACGTGGTCTGGGCAGGAAATGAGGGCCGGACGACAGGAGAACTTTCCCATGACCACCCGCGGACTGAGGCAAAGGAAGGGTAGAAGAGTTACCATGCCATCCTGGAGCTTCACTCTGATTGGCCCGAGTCTCAGCAGTCTCGGTGTCTCCGCTCCAGAGAAGGGCGGAGCCCCGGCCTAGCGGCCTCACC
>NW_011494856.1:461502-463507 GCF_000754665.1 Bison bison bison
TAGCGTCATCACCCTTATCCCACCCCCCGCCCGATGTAGCCACTCACCAGCCCACTTCTAGGGGCCCTATGTGACGTCACTACCCCCTCCCAGCCAACCGCAGCGACGAGGGGCAGCACTCCATGTCCCTCCTTACCGCCCTTCCCCTTTTCTCCCCCTAATTCCTTCGGTCCCGCCTCTTCCCCTCTCCTAGTCTCCCAAAGACAGCCCTCACGTTCGGTTTCAAAAGACCCGTGGTCCAATGAATAACAGGGCGGATGTAGAGTGGCGGCGGCGTCTGCCAATGCGCAGACTGCGAGGGCGGAGCGCTAGCAGCGAGCCTCTGACGGAGGGCGGCGTGTGACGCAGTCGGGCCCTCTACGCGCTGCGCCCGGAGCGGCGGTCGGTGGTGGCGGCGGCGGCGGCGACGGTTTCGTGGCGGCCGCGCGCTGCTCTCTGAGCGGCGGGTGGTGGTCCGGCCTAGGCCCTCACTCCTGACACTTCCCCTCCCCCACCGCACCGGGGTAAGTCGGGAGCCGGGGTGGTGAAGGCCGGAGTCCGGCAGGCTCCTCCTCCACTCTGGGAGGGCGGGTGCGCGGGGCGTCCCAGGCCCTCTCCGCGCCCGAGCCTCGCGCCCTAGCGCGTACCTTCTGCCCTGAGGGAGGGGGCGGGGCCCGCAACCTGCGGGCCCAGAGGCCTGGCCCTTCTAGCTCTGAGGAGGGGTCGTTCTCTGTGGGTTCTGGGCCTGGGGGTCTCGCGTTGAAGCCTCCCTTTAGTGAGCGTTTCTCTAGCAGGTTGTACTCATTCATTTGCCCGTCAGTGATTAGGTGGGCAGGCCCTTGGCGGGGGCAGCGCCTTGAGACCCTGAGGGACGGTTTCCTCAGCACTTCACTGATCATCGTGCGGGATTGGGCTTTATTTGCTTTGGCTTCTCCAAGGGGAAATTTGCAACCCCAGGGGAGGGTGAGTGGGTCGGGAGTTTGTGAGCTTATTAAAACTGTATCTGAGAATTAAGGTCATTTAATGGAGTGAAACCTTACTTTTTGTTCTCCCACGTGTCCCACATAAAGTTAGACGAGAAACAGGGTGAGGTTTCTGGATTACTTATTTTAGCCATAAGGACCTTGGAAATTAAGTCAATTCTCCTACCCTATATCACGTGCAAGTTTCACAGGTGGAGAAGCTGAGGCCCAGAGAAGAAACAGTACTAGAAAGTGCCAGAAATTTTTCTACTATACTGCCCTCCCTGGGCGTTCTAGCCCCCCATTACTGAGAATTCCCTTTAGAAAAGTGGAGGGGTTAAGATTGTGACATTGAGTAGTTGGAAGCAGAAACCTAGTTTTCAGTATCGTTTCCGATTTGGTTGCTACCCGCCCAGTTCACCCTAAGGCAAACGCTTCGTTAGTGGAACCCTAGACTAGACCATGAGAACTAAACTTAAAAGTTGAAGAACATCAGGGGTATCATGTATTGGGAATGAATTGATAAGGCTACATATTAGTGGCTAGTTCCCTGATCTAGGTCTGAAATTTTTATTTGTGTCAGCTGCTGAGGATTCAGAAGAAGGGGTCCAGTTAGTGAGCTACAGTAGAGTTGAAATAGAAAACAGGAAATATAGACAAAACTTAGAAAGATACACAGCAGTCATTTGGTACTTCTTGTATCTTGGGACTCATAACTCCTCTCTTACGGAATTTGAAAACAGAATAAGGTGAGAAAATTAAACTATTTTGGGAGAAGAAGCTAGGGAAGAAAGAGCAATGATCATTCCCTGTGATAGTCTTATAAATTCAGAAAGAAACACTTGTTAGACAGATGGTGTGTTTGGAACTTGTTGAAGAAGTTTAGATATATAGAAAACAAACCAGAAGTTGGACAGGAAGGAGGTCCTGGGAAATACTTTTGGTAAATTTATTTTTTGACTCGTCACTTTCCTCTTGTTTTGATGACGGAGCAAAAATTGAGAAATGTAGTATCTAAGAGCAGGAGAAAACTGTAGTCTTAATACTAAGGGGTGAACACAGGG
>NW_011494856.1:463607-495288 GCF_000754665.1 Bison bison bison
CTCTTCTGGGAAGCCTCTCCCGGCATTCTTTCCCCTGCAGCCTTCTGTAACACTTATTTGATACTTCTGTTTATGACACCAGTCATTTTGTATTTCAGCTGTGTCTTTTTATTAGACTGGTAAAAAATTTTTTGTCTTGTATTCAGTTTGCTTTTCACATAGTAGGCCCTCAGTAAGTGTGCTTGTCTGAATGGATAAACAAATTGGAGGAGTTAAGCCTAAAAATAGTGTATAAAGAGGCTAGGTATTTGTGTACTCCTGAAATACCAGGCCCAGATAAGAGGACCCATACCATTTGTGTGTTACGTTGTACTTTGATATCTGACTATTCATGTCCACTTGCTCCTAGACAGCTAATAACAAGCACAACTTTTAGGGAACTGAAGTCATAGCTTGGAAATGTTACTTCCTTGTGATATTTTTACAGTAGCAAGTAACCTTAGGAATGGAGAAGGCAATGGCACCCCACTCCAGTACTCTTGCCTGGAAAATCCTATGAACGGAGGAGCCTGGTAGGCTGCTGTCCATGGGGTCGCTAAGAGTCAGACACGACTAAGCAACTTCACTTTCACTTTTCACTTTCACGCATTGGAGAAGGAAATGGCAACCCACTCCAGTGTTCTTGCCTGGAGAATCCCAGGGATGGGGGAGCCTGGTGGGCTGCAGTCTGTGGGGTTGCACAGAGTTGGACACGACTGAAGCGACTTAGCAGCAGCAGCAGCAACCTTAGGAAGGGGTAGTAATACTGATGTTTAATTTCCAGTAAATATCACATCTGTAATTATGCAATCTGTTCAAAGCTTAAGGGAATAAGAAATTTAGAGATTTAACAATAGGTATTAGAGACAAAGTATATAAACAACGTTTCTTGAGAATTTGGCACATTCTGTGTGTTTAGAATTGAACCTAAGTATTTTTCATTTATGTATTGTATTTTACCCATTAGATACTCATAACACCCCCTCCCCAAGATTTAACAATCAAGAATGTCTTCAAACGTTGTCAAATGTTACTTAGGAGGCAAAACTGCCCCTCAGTGAGACTGCTGCTCTACAGAGAACGTTCCCAATATTTCAGTAAAAAAATCTTACCTTTATCATACTTTGTCTATGTTTGTGGAGTCAGCTAATAAGTTGTATTTGGTTGAGATATCCTTGAAAACCCTTAAATTGTCAAAATCTGGGATGGGAAGCTAAAAAGAATACTAGAGTTGCTTCCTTTAGTTTCTCTTTTCATGTCTGTGGTAGCCTCCCTTTCTCTGGAATAGGAGAAATTAGAGTCCTGTTTGAAAGGGGATAGGTCATTGGGTAAATAGAGCAATATTTATTTCATTTTTTGTGGAAGAAGCCAAAAGAGCTTGTACTTGAATTGATACAATTAAATGGGATGCTATATCTGGTCCTAAGAGTGAAGCTGGGAGGTAATAGGGTGAGTTGGAAGATGTGAAACTGGAGTCAGACGATTAGAAGGGGGCCCTAACAGTTCAAGTTTGAGGTCTTGGGACTTCTTTATATTTTTAAGAATCATTGAAGACTCCAAACAGCTTTTGTTTATGTGGCTTAGTATTTACTGTACTGGAAACAGACCAATTTTGAAAAGATTTATTGATTTAAATAATAAATTATTTTGCTAATATAAATAACTTTATGAAAAGTTACTAAAAAATTTTGTGATAAAAGTGGCATTGTTTTGCATTTTTGCAAATCTTTTTAATGTCTGGCTTAACAGAAGACCACTGAATTTGCAGATTTTATGCATTCAGATGGTTGGTATGTTATTTTAGTTGAAGTATGTGACGAAAATCCAGCCTCATACAGGTCCATAGTAATTGGAAAAGGGAGGAATGATTTATTATTTTATTTATTTATTGGCTGCACTGGGTGGCATGTGGGATCTTAGCTCCCTGACCAGGGATCAAACCTGTGCCCCCTACAGTGGGAGTGTGGAGTCTTAACCATTGGACCGTCAGGGAAGTCCTGGAAAAAGTGCTTTAATAACCTTTTCACATAATTGTACATTTCTCCTTTGACACTACACTCAAACCTGAACATGTGTACAATGTTTACATTAAAATTCATTGGTCTGTCTTGCACTTCGAATGGGTGTTTACCCGAGCATGATATTATGACATCATATATTGGAATGATGGAATTAGGAATCACTGGGCTTCCCAGGTGGCTCAGTGGTAAAGATTCTGCCTGCCAATGCAGGAGATGCGGTTTCAATCCCTGGGTCACCAATGTCTCCTGGAGAAGGAAATGGCAACCCACTCCAGTATCTTTACCTGGAAAATCTCAGGGACAGGAGACTAGCAGGCTACAGTCCATGGAATTGCAAAAGAGTCAGACATGACTGAGGGACTAAACGACAACAAGGGAATCATCGATTCACTGAGTCATGGAGCTATTCCAAATGTTGACAGATTTACGGTTGTTCATATTGCCACACATTTCATCAGATAAGTCTTTTAAAAATTGGGAAGCTAACAAGCTCGTAGTGGTGTACACAGGTTTTCAAGATTCCAGTTTTTGCTTCAAATCTTAAGTAAACATAGTTTGTCATTTATTCTTTGAAATGAAAATGTTGTTCCATGAAGAAAAATCTGTTGGTTCCACTTTGTATTCACAAGTAATCACCCAACTGTTTTTCGTTGGGGCAGCCCTTATAGTTCAACATGTAGAAGTGCTTTTGAGTATTTCCCACTTCATCCCCCAGAATAATTGCACACATTATTGAAAAGATGTGGCCTGAAATGTTGAGTTAATACAGTCAATAATTTACTGCTCTATCAAGGACATTCAGGAGAAGGAAATGGCAACCCACTCCAATGTTCTTGCCTCGAGAATCCCAGGGAAGGGGGAGCCTGGTGGGCTGCCGTCTATGGGGTCACACAGAGTCGGACACGACTGCAGCGACTTAGCAGCAAGGACATTCAAGCGAACATAGGTTTTTATGTGTGCTGTAAGTGAGTGGCAGTGAAGAATCCAGTGACTCTACAGTTTGGGGCCAGTGTTTTATGTTCAGTTCTAGCAGTTTTATATACCATTAGATGCAGAGGTCAGTACAGTTTTTGTTTTTTAATATATATATTTTTTAATCTTTTGGCTGTGGGGCATGTGGGATTTTAGTTCCCTGTCCAGGGATCAAATGTGCACCCCCTGCATTATCAGCACAGAGTCTTAACCACTGGACCACTATGGACATCCCAGCACAGTTTTTTCAAAAAGACAAATAATGTCTTAGGATTATTATAAAAATAGCTTTTACTTCATGGGCCCCCTGAAGAAGGTTTTGGGGACTTCTAGGAGCCTTGAGAACCACTAATCTAAGACAGTGATTTTTAACACTTGGTTCATACAGCCATAAGTTTCTTTGAAAGTGTTCACTGATGAGGTTCTGTTATGTCCCCATCCCTCTTTACTTCACCAGAACAGCTTTTGTGCTCTCTGTTTTATGAAAGGCACTTCTGATCAAGGGGAATATAATTGCCTGAATTAGCCTGTTCAGGAAGAAAACAATTCATCCTTCATGAGTGTGTATCAGAATCACTCATCACTTCACACCTTTGTTTAGACTACTTCCATGTACTTCTTTTACACAAAGATTACTAGTATCTGCACACATAACCTTCTTGCTAGATGGAATAAGCTTAAGAAATAGGCAAATGATTTTGTAAATTAAAAAGACGTGAGGATTTCCCTGGTGATCCAGTGGTTAAGAATCCACCTGCCAGTGCAGGGGACACTAGATTCGATCCTTGGTTCAGGAAGATTCCACATGCTTTGTAGCAGCTAAGCCCTTAGCCACAGCTGCTGAGCCCATATACTGTAGAGCCCATGCTCTGCAGCTCTGCAACAAGAGAAACCACTGCAATGAGAAGAGTAGCCCCTGTACACTGCAGCTAGAGAGAACTCTTGGGCAGCAACAAAGACCCAGCATGGCCAAACGTAAATAAATACATAAAATTTATATATTAACGTGAGTAGTTAGAAATGAGGCTGCAAATGTGAGATGAGCAGAAGTGAATGAATAATCGGAGTGCCCTCAGTATATTGTTTGGGGAGGTAATTGTTTTAATTTTTGCTGTGGTGCTTCACAGTTGTTTTAAATGGTCAGTAGGTGACACCAACAGTATTGGGAAATAAGTCATATTATGTATGGAGTTCTGGCTTGGCACTGATCAATCAAAGTTTGAGTGATTGATTTTATAATTTAAAATATTGTAAAACTAGACTGAAATCTGCTCTTGAGGAGCTCTAGTTTGAGGCATCTTTGTTCTAATAATCCTTTGGCGTAGGCTGTATAAGCCCTACCATTCAGGTATAGAAATTGAGATCTGAGGTTGAATATCATAACTACAATTACAGAGTAGCAAGTAGCAGCAGTTTTTTATTCCTTCTTTACCTTTTTATTTTGACTTAATTTTAGATTCACAGAGAATTAATTGAAAGCATACTAAATGGCAGAGAGTTTTAAATACAGATTTGTCTCTAAGACTAATGTACTCTTCACTACTTCAGTTTGTAAAATGAGTTGTTAAGGGGATGAAAAATGCTACTCAGCACTATGAAGAAGGAGCTTTATTAGGTACTCTGGATTATTTTAAATTAATTTTGCACACTAATGGGAGAAATTGAGGGAAATCACAATACTTTTGACTAGGGCAGCAAACAGCTTACACATTCAAGCAGCAGGTATGACAGCAAATATATTGCATAACTAAAAACAGCTGGGAGGCATTAGTTTATGTAATCAGGGTTGGGAAGGGGAAGGGGAAGTATTTTTATACTGATAGGAGTCTGAAGGGTGTAATCTGGGACTGTCATGTTGAGGCAGGTGAGGCTTGAGTAGCAATTTTTAGAAAGAGAAGGGGACATAGTTGTTAGAAAATGTTAAAAGGTATGGAGAAGGAAATGGCAAGCCACGCCAGTATTCTTGCCTGGGAAATCCCCTGGACAGAGGAGCCTGATGGGCTACAGTCCATGGGGTCACAGAAGAGTCCAACACGACTGAGTGACTAAAAACAACAGCAGCAAAGGGTATGGCTTGATCTGGGGATCAGTTACAAGGAGACTAAAACTAGAGAATAGTGAGTGGTTTTGCTGGGATATGTTATTAGGTGATTAAGAATAAGCCAATCTGTTTTACCTGAAGCTCTTACCAACTCCCATCCCTCCTCTCCCACCCAAGGCAAAAATTAGCAGTCATTCAATTCAGTTTTCTGTGGATGATAATTTCTGTCTTTTTTAGTACTTCTGTGAAGATGAGAGACTGTATGAAAAAGTACTTTGTAAACTAAAGTACTGTACTAGTCCATTCATCTAACAAATAGTGTTTTTGCTCTTTACTGAGTTGGATACAAAGGAACTCAGTGAAGCGGAAAGAAAAAATTACTTCCCATTTGTGTAATTTTCTGTTGTCAGAGAGCAGCAAACTTGCTTAGTCATTCAGATAGCACTTAAAGTTGGCAGTTGACTGGGTGTTACCATGTTTCAGGGTCTGTCCATCATTTTTCTGGAAGATAACTGAGTTTTGTTGTCAAACCCAGAGTTCACAAAGCTCACAAAAATTGGACATCAGTTAATTGAGCTTTAGTTGGGACAGTGGGGAATACTGGACTACTGTTATCTGTTATTAAGGCTACCTCTTGTATCTGACAGTCTGAATTATTACTTAGAAGATTTAACATAGAGAACAGAGTAAATTTAAGGACATTGCTTCTTTCCATATAATACTATTGCATTTTTATTTATTCTTTGTAAATATGTCTTATATACCAAAGAGAGAAAAATTGCAATGAAAATAAGTCAGTTCATCCTTAAAGGAAGTGGTTCATCTTTGTAGGAAAGTTCATTGAGATCATGGCAATATCTTATAAATTGTTGATCCACAAGAGAGATTACCTTCCTGGTGACTAGATCTCCCATATTTGCCAGAGAAGTGTCTCTTTCTTCTAATGGTGCTGGATCAATACTGCCAAGTTTTGGTCTCATAGGTTCCCTATTTGTAATGAACGCAAAGTCAATTCCCCTTAGTTGTCAGTGTTCTTTCTTAAGGCAGTCTAGACTGTATAGACTCTGAGAGCATAGCTTCTGGAGTTAATAATAGCTTTGTGATTTGGGGTAATGCAAGTTATTTCTGTCTCAGTTTCACCATTTGTAAAATAGGGATAAAAACACCTATTTCATTGGATTTTGGGGGATGTTTATAAGAGATAATTCATTAAAAAAAAAAACAGAACAGTGCTTGGGACACAGTAAGAAGTCAAACTTTAGCTAGTATTTATTCTAGAAGGATTTCAGTTTGGCTCAGGTTAATATATTTGAAAGGATAAAGATTTGAATGTGTGCTTTGCCTTTAAATGTGAATGAATTTAGAAGTTCCACACCTTTCACTCACTTGGATTACTTCTTTTTCTTTTTTGAATAGATTTTTTAAATGGAAATAGAGTTAATGTAAATATCTGCATCCTCTAGATCATTTGTTATTGATAATAGAGGAAGTAAACATTACCGAGAAGTTTGGATCCTCTGAATTCTCTGCCCCATGTCTTATTCCCCTTCCTCTCTCCAGAGGTAACCACCTTCGTGTGTTTTACTAGTCTTTTTCTTTTACTTTTACTATGTATATATGTATCCATAAATAACTGTGTTATCTAATGAGCCTCTTTGAGTTTATTTATTTATTTATTTTTTTATATTTTTTATATAAAATATACAGCCCTCCCTACTCCCCTACCCCCCACTACCTCCCCCACCCCCGGAACAAAAAAAAACAAAAAACTGTGTTATCTTTTCTATTTTACATAAAGAATCTGCCAGTTGTATCTTTTTGCAACTTCCTTTCTTTTGTTGAACATCTTTTACTTGAAATAATTCTTTTAGGGTAACTTTGTTCGAATGTTTTGATGATGCCTTATTTTTAGCTGAGTGCCCTGATTCACTACTTTAGTTGAGTAATTTAAGGTTGATGACATCATTACATAATAAACTGACAAGTACATTTATTATGTGTTTATCATATGAGGGAAACTGATATGAGAGGTACACAGATAACCCATTCTTGTTTTTGCAATATTTTAATTTTAATTTTTTTTAACACCAAAAACATTGTGTATTGGGTATAGCCAATTAACAGTGTTGTAATAGTTTCAGGTGAAGGACAAAGGGTGAACAGCCATACATACACAGGTATCCATTCTCTCCCAAACTCCCCTCTCATCCACTGCCACATGATGGTGATAATATATCCCTACTTTAAACATTATCAGCTAGTTCAAGATAATATATACATATACATAAACATTTTAAAATACATATGTGTGTGTATACTATACTATACACACACACACATACATATATATATATATACATATATATATATATACACACACACACACACACACAGGCCAAAGAAGTGTCTGCTGGTTGTGTCCAGCCATTTTGTGATCTCTTCCTTTTAGCAACCTCATTAGATGAAAAATTCTGTCAAAAATCTTTCCTTTCACAGCTTTGTTTTGTTGTGAGAATTAATCTAGCATAATTTTATTTTTAAGTTAGAAATTACTTCTAAAGTAACTTGATCATTCAGACTGAGTTTTAAAAGCACATTTGTGGTGATTGCCATTAATTTAGAAAATGAGTACAACTGTTTCAGACTGCTTGTTGGGTTCTGGGGTAGTAAACAAACGGTACTGTTCCTATCCTGGAGTTCATTGTGTGTTGCAGGTTGTGTTGGGGGAGGTTGAGAGGTTGGCGTCTTTGGGAAGCAGACTCTGAATTGGAGATAATCCTGCATGAGTTTTATTGGAGAGCGCACTTGGGATCACCGCTTATGGGAAAGAAGAGAAGGAAGTAGAATGGGCTGAGGGAGAAACTGAGTTGTGATAGTATCTTAATGAAGGCCTCGGCCAATCCATGCAGGCTATGAAGCTGAAATCACCCTTCAGAGTTATCCTAAGCTGGAACAAAGATGTCTGGCTTTTAAATATGGTCTGTCCCCTGAAGAGCTATGACAGACCTTGAGAGCGTGTTAAAGAGCAGAGATATCACTTTGCTGACAAAGGTCCTCTGAAGAGGATCTGACCCTTGGTGAGGCAACTTTTTGCATTAGAGGCAGTTCTGAAGAGGACTGACGGCTGAAAGCTGTCTTTTGGTAGTACGTCTCAGCAGCTGGGACAACAAATCCTTCAGTCCTCAAGGGAGATCTGTGTAGTTGGTGCTATCATAGGGTTAATGGTAGAGAGAGTCAAGATAGATATGTGTAAATGAATCATACTCTGTACTAAGGAATCCCAAAGGAGTGACTAACAGGAGTTAGGAAGAGCTTATAGAAGAGATGACATTTGAGCTAGGTGTTGTTGTTGTTGTTTTTTTTTAACATTTTTATTTTATTTATTTATCTAGGCTGCAATGGGTCTTCATTGTGGCGTGCAGGCTTCTCTAGTTGTGGTGCGAGGGCAGCATGTGGGATCTAGTTCCCTGACCAGGGATCAGACCTAGACTCCCTGCATTGGGAGCACAGTGTCTTAGCCACTGGGCCACCAGGAAAGTCCCTCAGCTAGGTTTTGAAGAATGAATTAGGAGGTTATTTGGTAGGAGCAAGGGTTCGGGGGGTGAGGGGGCATTTTTTATTGAGTCACTGACATTTCATAGCAGAGTCAGGAAATTGGTTTATTTGAAGTGCAAAGGGTTTAATATATTAGCTATTCTTTAATTTCTAGCAATCATGATAAAAATAATGAAGCTGTTTGTAAAATCTTGGTTTGCTTCCATGGGGATAATTTTTTAAAAAACACTTAGAATCCCAGTATGATCAGACTTGAGAGTAAGCCAAGCTCATCCTTGCCAGAACCATAAAGACAGGCTGAGCTTGAGTGAGAAGCTTTTTTTTTCCAAGAGTCTAAACTGTGTTGGCCTTTTTCTTGAGTCTGGAACAGATGAATTTTCTTAATATACTGCACATGTTCTTGCTTGTTGCTTAGTATCTTCCATCCTAGGATTGAGGGTGTCCATGGGAAGTCGGAGGTTAAACTGGAGTGCTACTGCTTATCCCTTTTTTGACCTTGGGAAAACTTGTTGAATACCTGATCCTGTTCCCTCATTTGTAAAATACAGGTGGTGAGGCATAACCCCCCCTTTTAGGGTTGTTGAGATAACCTATAAGAGATTATAAACTGTGAGATATTTCTCAGGATATTTTATTACTCCTTAAAATTCCTTTGTGGAGTATATGTGTGATGCTAGGTTTGTATGTTAGGATAAGACTATTAGAAATCAAATTTTGATCATTAGAAGTTGTGGATTTGGTCTGGAGAACCTAGTGCCACAGAGGCACTAGTGCCGAACTGACAGAAATCTTCTATATGAGGATTTGAGTCCTGACATGTCTACTCTGTGGAGGATGTCAGACTTACACGAATAGATTGCTGTTTATAGGGTTGAATAAGAAAATGAATGGAAGATTTAGCATGATAATGGTATTACAACTCAGTTTTTGCCTTGTTGGTGATGGATGAAAAATTTTAGTCAGCAGATAAAGGAAAGTGAATTTCCTCTATCTGTAGGGCCTGTGACCCAAGACTGCAGTATAAGAGAGAGAACAATCAAAATAAGTTGGTCCAGACATCTGAGCCCAGCACAACTGTCAGTTCTGAATGAACTGTTTAGTACTTCCAAGAATTATTTCCCCGAAAGGGGAGTCACCAGTTGATAACGGTAAAGATCCAGTTCATCACTTTGTGACACCTGGTAGATTGAAAAGGCAGGAAAATTCAACTACATCTTACTGCTGACTCAGAAATGATGGAATGCCTGAAATACAGCCCCCAGTTCCAAGGAAATGCATTAGAATCATTTGAGGAGGCTTTCAAAATACAAATGCCTCCATCCTAATCCTGGACATTTTGGTTTCTGACTTCTGGAATGGGGTGTAGGGGGGTGTAGTTAGAAAAACTTGCATCTAATTCTGATGTGGCCCTCTTGAACTACTGGTTTCAGTGAGCTCTGTTTAACTGAAGAAGTTATTAAATTCCTGGATGTTCAAATAAAGAACTAAGTGTTGGAAATTTTTTTCTAGGGAAATATGGAGGGGGGCAGAACATTGCTTTCTGTATTTATTTCGTCTTTTCCAGTGTTGCACGCAGTGTTGCGGGTGTTAGTGCTAATGGGACTCTGGAACATTGTGGGCACACCCCAGCATGTTACATTTAATTCTATTATATGAATGAAGCATATGATTTTACTAGGAGAAAAAAAGTGCTTCATTATGTGTAAATAATAGAAAGGCCATAGTACCTATCACAATCTAAACAAGCATGATTGTCTATTTTCTGAGTTTTAATATTAAAAGTAGTTTACTTAAGGCTTCCCTTGTGGCTTAGCTGGTAAAGAATCAGCCTGCAATGTGGGAGACCTGGGTTTGATCCCTGGGTTGGGAAGTTCCCCTGGAGAAGGGAAAGGCTTCCCACTCTGGTATTCTGGCCTGGAGAATTCCATGAACTGTCCATGGGGTCTCACAGAGTGGAACACGGCTGAGTGACTTTCACTTTGACTTTTACTCCTTATTTTCTTGTCTGCTGGCAGGTAAGTGGTAGCAGATATTTTAAATTTAAGGAAAATTTGTTGACCGGGACGGGGCAGGAAGTGTTTACTTTTTTGTAAAACTATACCTTTACCTTGTTTTCATTCAAATCTAGGGGGAAAAAAACTTTGGCCAATGCATTAAGTGACTATGTACATAGTTTGGATATTTTAGGGGGCTCATTCATGTGAAATGGAGGTTTTGACCAAAAGTTTTCTGTAATATTCCCAAAAGTAGGAGAAGATAGGTAAGCAGGGAACCATAGAGAATAGTGTTAAGAAGTAATCTCAAAAAGAATGTCAGGATACCAGAATCTCAGGTTTAGAGATGGGAGGAGGGGGTGTACATAGTTTGAAGAACAATACTACAGCATTTATATACCAAAAAATACAGGGAAAAACTTTTTACAGTGCAAACTATTGAAAATAAAGCCTGACAAAAAATTTAGCTTCTCAGTTTGGGATAACAGAATGTCATTGTAATTTTTAAGGAGTATTCTGCCTAACTTCCTACATGGGGCATACCAAAATAGGGCACAGTAGACCTGATGTCTTTATTAAAGGGGGGCTTAATTTTTAAAAAGGTCAAAAAACATTGTTTTAAAGGGATGGTTGTGGGTGTGATACAAGGTTTACTTTCACATTATGGTACTGATTGAATTTAGTTCAGTTTTACAAAGTCTGTTTTATCATATAGAATTTTAGGATATTGAACAAGGGTGAACATTGTGTTACAGTTTGAATGGGCCTAATTAAATTTGTAGAATAATACATTTTCTGAAAAAAATTCCACTGCATTTTATGGTCTTTAAAAAGTGATAATTTTTTCTTCTTTCCAGCTTTCTGAAGATTTTGAAGATGTTTAATAAGTCATTTGGAACGCCCTTTGGGGGTGGCACTGGTGGCTTTGGCACAACTTCAACATTTGGGCAGAGTAAGTTTTAAAAAATAACAAATGAGGGAGAGAAATCTTAAGCTGTTTTAAGAACAAATCCACTCCAATAGTTTTAGGTAGGAATTAATTTATACTTTGATCTTTATAATAACTTGAAAAATAACCAGGATAAAATCTTGTTAAAATTTTCTAAAACATAGAAATACATTCTGAGTTTTCTTGGTTTTCTGATCCTTAGTAGAATGTACTTACTGTTATTAATTGGCTATTTTATCAGAAAGTTATACTTTGTTACTAATTTTCAGACCAGGAAATACTTTTTTAAACATTGACCTGGTTTAGATTTTATTTTGATTCTGGAATTTGCTTCATCAGATACTGGATTTGGCACTACTAGTGGAGGGGCATTTGGAACATCTGCATTTGGTTCTAGCAACAATACTGGAGGCCTGTTTGGAAATTCACAGACCAAACCAGGTAAGGATTTTATTTGGAATACAATTGGTTTATTCATAGCTGGTGTAGGACTTCATTTAGTGACTCCAATCTGTGTAACTCTTTTTTTTTTTTTTCCCCCCTCTCTCTCTCTCCAGGAGGCTTATTTGGTACCAATTCATTTAGCCAGCCAGCTACCTCCACAAGCACTGGGTTTGGGTTTGGCACATCAACAGGAACATCAAATAGCTTGTTTGGAACTGCAAGCACAGGAACCAGCCTCTTCTCATCCCAAAACAATGCCTTTGCACAAAATAAGCCAACGGGCTTTGGGAGTAAGTAGTAAATCTTTGGACTTCTGCCTCTAACAGTTTGATTTTCTTATTGAATGTGTTCTGTCTTCCCCTTTTCCCTGTGTTCATCCACCCCCCTTTTCTCACCAGACAGCAAAAACATGGAGAGGAAAACTTCAAAATGTATTGAAAAGTTTAATAGGCTGGAAGGGAAGGGGTTATGTACATCTCTCTCTGAATGGAAGTCTGAGGAGGACTAGTGTTTAAGGAATATGCAGAGGAAGAGGCACCTGATTCAGAAAGGCCAGAGAATAAGATGAAAGGCCAGGTCAGAGTACTTCATAGGTATCAAGGAGGAAGAATTTCAAGGAAAATGTGTGTAGTCAACCATAATACATATCAGGGACACCTTCTTCCTTTGTTTCACTTCTGGTTTGAAGAGACTAATGCAGAAATGATAAGTACTGGGTGTGACATAGTTATGTCTCCATTCCTTAGCCATGGCCAATTTGTTTAATTGGTGGCTTCTTTCTCTTTAAGTCTAAATGCGTCCCAGGGATACTTCACACAATTCTTTGAGGCAAAAACGTTGCTAGTTGCACAGGTGTGCCCTGTGAGTTGATGCCATTCTGCCGCTAGTATGGCAGAATGAGTAAGTTAATCAGCTATCATTATTTTATAAAGGGAAAGTTGTTTGAGGGAATGTTGAAATATTTAACCATGATGGTATAAAATGCGTTCTAAAATACTCATTCAAAAGAGATGTGGCTGTTTACTTTAAACTGTGTTTTAGGACATGTTTTTAGAAAAGAAATAGTTGACTGCTTGTGAGAAATCAACATTCCTCTTAACTTGGTGTTAGGATTTATTGTATTGGCAGATAACTTTGTATTGCTTACTGCTATTTCTGGTACAAAGAAGTCATATTTTATATTTAGAAAAATATATTCCTTAGATAGCAGTTACATTCTCTGTTACGTAATTATTTAAAACTCAGCTTTAGGGAAAAGTAGATTTATTTCTGTAAATGATCAACATGCCTACTGATTTTTCTAAATTATTTTTCTGGGTGAAATTTTGTATTAACATATGTTTGATTACCCTAATTGGACCATTTGTATGTTTCAATGTTGTGATAAGACATTGTCAGGAAGACAAGTTCATTCAGCATATGGTCTTACCAAGAGAAATGAGATAAAATATTTGATAAAACAGAATACTGTTTCTTTCAGTTTGTTGTGTGAGTATGCCCAAGAAGGACTTTATGGACACTTAGCTGACTAAAAGATTCAGATTTTGTTTTACTTCCGAGTTTTGAGCCTAGAACTTAACTCTGTGTGTGTGTGTACGTACGCGCACAATATCCATTTGAAAGTACTTGCTTGAGAGATTTGAAAGTAATGCTGCTCTAATGCCACAGCCCAATTCCAAGATAGCTTACAGATTCTTAAATTCTTTACTGTTACCGTCCCATTTTTCTTTCTAATTTACAGATTTTGGAACAAGTACCAGCAGTGGGGGACTTTTTGGAACTACAAACACCACCTCTAATCCTTTTGGTAGCACATCTGGCTCTCTCTTTGGGCCAAGTAGTTTTACAGCTGCTCCTACTGGGACTACTATTAAGTTTAACGTAAGTATTTTCCAGTCTTTGTGGAGTATTTTTGTCTCCTGTATATTTTTTTGCAGGATGAATTATAAAATTTCCTCTCTTTCCAGTTAAGCATAGGTTAGTCTCACTCTTCCTGAAATGTGTTAAGAACAGTATCTGGTAATAGTTGTAAATCCCATGGACAGAGGAGCCTGGCGGGCTACCGTCTATGGGGTCCCAAAAGAGTCCGGTATGACTTAACAACTAAATAACAAGACAGGGAAAGTCATGAAACATAAATCTAGATTATAGTTTATATTTGAATTATAATCAAACTAGTTAAATTTGTATTTATAAGGTTGATTAAAGTAGCTAGTATCAGGAGTTCCCTGATGGCTTAGTGGCTAGGATTCCAGGTTTTCACTATCATGGCCTGGGTTCAGTCCCTGGTCAGGGAACTGAGATTCTGCAAATCATGCCATGGCCAAAAAGGGAAAAAACTAGTACAAGGTTCAGCTTGTATTTACAGAGTTCATAATTGACCTTTGAATGGTCAAAAATTCTTTATAGAAATAAAGAATGATGGGGCAAACTGTAAAAATCACTGAAAGTAAGGACTCTTTAAGGAGCTATATGGTATATCTCAGTATTCTATGTGCCAATTAGAAATAAAATTTTTGTTGCTGAAATGGCAGATTGAGGCAATAGAGTTTAGTGTTTTCTTCAGCTTTTTTGAGAGAATTTGGATAGAGAGAATGAAAGATTTTGTTTATGAAAATCTATGGACTACCACTTTATGTAAGATACCACTTGATGTGATTGCTTGGGAGATATTTAGGATAGGCTGGCACTGCAGTTAGCCTAATGGAAATCTCTGGCAAAAATAGGGATTGGAAAAATTTGTTAAAATTTACTCCAGAAAATAAAGAATTTCTTAGGCAAAGTAGTGAATTCATATTGCCGAAGTTAGAGTCTTGAATTTAAAGTTAAATGTAAATGATAGTGAAAAATATTGTCTGTTGTCTCTTGGAAAGTACAGTAATTGAGAAAATGTCATTATAAGTAGGAATCTTTAGTTACTAGTACCTTTGCCTCATAAGCTTATAGGAGGAAAAACCAGGCTTCCATATTTCTTAAATCCAACGATAGTCATAAAGCAGACACTTCAGAGCAGAATAGGAATTAGAACTCAGAAATAGAGGTTAAACGTATATATTGGGTAAATTGGATAAAGCTTTCCATATGCATATATTATTAAGTATATTTTAGTAGATAAGTGGATGGCTTGGTTATGGGATTAATCTCTGGGGTTTTTTTTGTTGTTTTTTTCCTCTGAATTTTGGATAGCAGTTACTGAGATTGACTTATGCAATAACCTTAATAAAAGGTGAGATTAGAAATGCAGAGTATTTAATCAAGCGCTGTTAAAACTGTCTTGTTCAGTAAAAGACGTAGGGGACTGGTTATAGAGTTCAGTAGTTGAAGAATTGTGTCTGGGAGAGTAGGGTTATAAAGCTTGAACTTAAACATTTGCTTTAGACTTACAGATTTACTTTTATCTTCCTTTGCAGCCTCCAACTGGTACTGATACTATGGTTAAAGCTGGAGTTAGCACTAACATCAGTACCAAGCACCAGTGTATTACTGCTATGAAAGAATATGAAAGCAAGTCACTAGAGGTCAGTAAAATGCATTACAGAGTATCACCCTAACCTTTTGATTCTATTAGGGAGCAGCTTTTTTAAATGTTTCTGATTATGTTTTAGGATTTATGTAAAAAACTAACATCAACCAGTTTTTTTTTAAATTAATATATTATTTATCGGTTATTTTAGACAAGGATGATATTCAGCTTGTATGTACCAGTATAGTTTACTAATAGTCTACTCTGATTGATAGCATTCTTTAGCATAGTACGTTTTACTGAGTGAATACGTCCATGTAATCAGGCTCCAAATCAAGACACAAATCATTACCAGCATCCCTAATGTCCCCTTTGGCCCTGCCAGAAGTCACAGTCCTCCCCTCCCAGAGGTTACCACTATCCTGACTGCCCATGTTTTGCCCATTTTTGAACTTTATATAAATCTTGTGTGCTCTTAAGTGTGTCTGTCAAGATTGTGAAGTTTATCCATTTTGCATGAGGCTGTTCATTATGGCTGTGTAATTGTTTGTTGTACATTTTAACTGTCATCTCTGATTGTCTTCTGCATCCCAAATTGTGCTTGCTTCTTTGGAGTATACAGAAACACACTTACTTGTGAGACAGAACTCTTAAACTTTGTTGCTACTTTTCCTAAGTTTTCTGAATTTCTCAGTATCCTCCATCTTTTAATCAGCTAATCTTCATATTTGGGCTGTAAGTAGATAGGATTATTGTCTAAATGAAAGTATTATTGTCTATAAAAGAAAGTTTAAATTAAGATGTGGTTGGTTGTTTGGCCTGTAGTTTTCATGGTAATTATGGTGTGGATTTTAATGTCCATTATATGCTACTGAAAATATTTTTCTATAATTATAATAAGTTAACTATTCCATAGTTTTCTGTTTTTTAAATCATGGTTCCTATTTGAACATAGAAACTGAATACTAAATTCGAATCTTTAGTCTCCTAAATAATTTTTTTGACTGTGAATAGATTTGGAAAATGTTTTCCCTTACTCTAGGAGCTTCGTTTAGAGGATTATCAGGCCAACCGGAAAGGCCCACAGAATCAGGTGGGAGCAGGTACCACGACTGGCTTGTTTGGGTCTTCTCCAGCCACCTCCAGTGCAACAGGACTCTTCAGCTCTTCCACAACGAATTCAGGCTTTGCATATGGTCAGAACAAAACAGCCTTTGGAACTAGTAAGCACTTGACATCATATTGGGCCCTTTTGAGGAGAGATGAACCACTAAAAGTAATACATAATTGTCATTTTTGTGTCTAAGTGCTATGGAGAAAAATGATTCAGGGGTCCTGAAGAATAGGAAATATCTGATATGTCTGTGTGGGTGGGGAGAAATAATAGTATTAAGTGTATATGGTTAAGACGGGCTTCACTGATAGGTGAAGTTTGATCAGTGACCTGTCTGAAGAAGATGAAAGATAAAGCTATACAGAGTTCTGGGGGAATTCCAGCCAGAGGAAACTAGAAGTCTAAAAATCATTTTGCCAAACAGGAGAGAACAAGGGGAGGTACTGGAGGATGTAAGGAACTTCATAGGGCTTTGTAGGCCATTGTCAAGATTTGAATTACTGAGTCTGGAAGCCATTAGAGGGTTCAGGTAAAGCACAAGATTATGAATAAAGGATCATTCTGAAACTGCTGTATTAAGCATGTTGAATGGGGGCAAGGGTGGAAACAAGTCAGTTAGAAAAGCTGTTGCCCTATCCACATGAAAGGTGATGGTGACTTGAAGAGAAGGGTGCTGTGGTGATTGGTAAAAATGCCAGATTCTGAAACAAGTTTGAATGTAGAGCTGAGGAGATTTATTTATGGATTGATTTGATGTGGGATATGAAAGAGGGAAGTCTAGGATCGTTACTAAATTACTTTATAAAAGTATTACTTTTGTGAAAGTAATACATATATATGATATAAAATTCAAAAAATACATCACCAAACATCCTTTTTTTACCTCTAGTCACCAGTTTGCTTCTGTAAAAACAAGCAGATATTCTTCTATAGAGATACATATACAAATGAATACATATTTAAGTGGCATTTGTATTCTTTTCAGTTTTGGTGTTCTTTGATTTAAATTAGCCACATATTCATTAAGTGCTACTATTGTGTTGTATCCTATGTTGGATACATTGCTATAAAGAGACAGCCCCTGTTTTGAAGAAAAACTTACTCCAACAAGGTTAAAGTACCCGAAGATAAGTGTGTTGTCTTTGTAAAAGAGACAAAAAGCTGTCAGCTCACAAAGGAAGATTACTTAGCCCAGACTGGGTTCTTAAGATCAGAGTATTATTGTAGGAATTAGTCTGAACCAAATCTGGAATTAGGTGAAGGAGGATGAAAAATGAAGTGGTTATCCAGTTTGAGTAGTAAATGAATTTAGGGTAATTTAGGTATGTAATCAATAGCAAACTATTGCAGAAACTAGATACTGTGAGGCTTGGCATTCTGCCCAGCCCCCCAACCTTCCCATTTATTTTTTCTTGAAAGGTACAACTGGATTTGGAACAAATCCTGGTGGTCTCTTTGGCCAGCAGAATCAAACTACCAGTCTCTTCAGCAAACCATTTGCCCAGCCCACAACCACCCAGACCACTGGTTTTTCCTTTGGTAATACCAGCACACTAGGACAGCCAAGCACCAACACCATGGTAAGGAAACAGGTCTTGTTTGTAGAGCTAAGTAATGAGGCTTCTATATATCTGTCATATAAACTTGGAAAAATGGCAACTATTATTAATATTCTAAAGACAACTGACTATTTTAGGATATCTTGTAATCTAGATCACCTTTTTCAGGGTCTGTTTGGAGTAACTCAAGCCTCACAGCCAGGAGGTCTTTTTGGGACAGCTACAAACACCAGCACTGGGACAGCATTTGGAACAGGAGCTAGTCTCTTTGGGCAGACCAGTACTGGATTTGGTGCTGTTGGTTCGGTAGGTTTTTACAGTTCGCTGTAATCTGAAGATGTATATAAAGCTGCTAAAGGAATTTCTAAGAAAAATTTGTCTTTTGGGAATTTCCTGGTGCTCCAGTGGTTAAGACTTGGTTTCACTGCCTGGGGAGGCAGTCCCTTGTTGTAGAACTAAAATCCCATAAGCCACATGGCACAGCCAAAAAACAAAAAAAAAACCCCACCAAAAAAAAAAAAGAATGCTGAATTTAAGAAAAGCAAAATCTGTCTTTCGAGTATTTTGGGGGAGTAATATTGTATGACTTGATACTGATAATAACCGAAAGCTATTTAGTACCCAAAAATAGGTAACTTTATAATTGGTTTATTTTCAGAAACTAGGTTCTTACTGAAACTTCTTTGTTTCTTCTGAACTAACCACTCCCATTGATTAAATTGTGGAGTCTAAGTTGAGAGGCTTTTGCCCTTAAAATCAGATAATTTTAAATTCCTGTTTCTAAAAGAAAAAAATCCTGTTTCTACCTTCTGTTTTGGGTGATAAGTTGGTATCATGTTTGTTAATTATATATTTTTGGTGTTGATCAAGTTACTAAAATTTTATTCTTAAAGTTTTCATGCTGCTGGAGGCTTAACTGAATTTTTTTTTCTTTTTACATCATTTAAGGAAGACATTACTATTTAGGAGTACACTTGACTTAAAAAACAATAGTAAATACCTTTTAAAGAAACTAGGTGTCTATATTATGTGTCCATTACAACAAGCTTTGGACTCTAGTTTAAAAAAAAAAAAAAAAACACCAAATCATGTGGTGGTTTTCATGGAGATTGAAATCTGTTATATCTTATTTAAGGTGAGAAATTGAGAAAATTATCTTTTAAAAATGCTTCAGAAAGTTCTTATTTTTTTTAACAACTTTATTGGGGTGTAATCCACTTGCCGTACAATTCACCCTTTTGAAGTTTAAAATTCTTTGGTTTCTAGCTTATTCACAGATTGTGCAACTATCACCATAATCAATTTTAGAACATATTTGTCACCCTAAAAAGAAATGTCATCCCCATTAATAGTCATTTCTCGTCCCAGTCAGTTCAGATCAGCTGTGTGTGTATTTACCTATTCTGTGTATTTCCTGTAAATGGAATCACATCTTTGGTGACTGATTTCTTTTACTTAGCATAATGTTTTCAAGGTTCATCCATGTTTTAGCTTGTTTAAATTTTTTACTGTAACTTTCTGCTGGCATATTCAGTACATGATAACATTTTTGTTACCAGGTAAAAAATAATTTGATTGCCTTGTTACTTTTTTTTTTTCTTTGTCTCACTGAAATACTACGTTTGGTGAGGTGTTATCGTTAACTTCTCAGGCTAGGAGCGTTCTGTTTGTTAATCTTGCTCAGATTAGATATTTTTCTGAGAGCCATTATTCATCCTTCTTCATACCTTTTTCATAAAAATTATGACATCTTCTCTCCCTTACCACAGACCCAGTCCAGTATACCTGATTATCTATTTACTGTTTAGAGTACGTATTACATACTACTTAAAATTTTCCTGTGTTGTGTTCTTTTTAGACCCTGTTTGGAAATAACAAGCTTCCTACGTTTGGAACCAGCACGACCAGTGCTCCTTCATTTGGTACAACCAGTGGCGGGCTCTTTGGTAACAAACCAACCCTGACTTTAGGAACCAATACAAACACTTCCAATTTTGGTACATACAAAAAGCAGGTTTGACTCTCTTAAAGTTACACTGACTATACCACACATCATTCTCCTGATTCATATTATTGGGAATATTTTAAAATTTGCAGGTAAGCTCTGACTTGATAGGAGATTACCAGAGGGAAAAGCTTAAACTCAAGGACTTGGGTTAAGATGCCTGGAAGAGATATAAATTGCCTTAACTTATATTCTTTGACTCCCTGCTTTGGATAAAATGGAATATTTAATGGATGCAGTAGAGGTATCTTGCAGAATGTTGGTTCTCTGATGGAGGTAGATTATTTTCAAAATAAGAAAACATTTTCGTTGGATTACCTCATCAATAATTGAGAAACAAAAAGTGAAACACATTTGGTTGAGATAACACATTGTTTTAGACCAAGTTCTTTCACACAGGAAGGTAGTGAACAGATGAGATTTGATGATCCTTTTTAAACTTTTTGTTGTTTTGTGTTTTGTTGTTTTTTTGAGATTTGAGGATTCTTATTGAAAGTTGAAGCCTTTCTGATTTGAGGGATTGTTCAGTAATTTTCCTATAGTTGGCAAAAATGTTTTATTTTGAATACATATGGGAAAAAAAATTGGACAATAGCAGGTAAGATTGAATGACAGAAAAACAAACTTTAAACTGCTCTTCAGAGATATGCTGGAAATTTTTTAATTTGTTTAATAGAAACTTTATTATTTTAACTGTAACTATCTAAGTAAGTTTTCAAACAGTTTCACCATATTTTGAGTTAAATCAGTCACGGAAAGTTCATTTCATTACCAAAGGAAATAGTGATTGAAATACTTCTTTAAAGTATTTCATGTACCAGACATAACATTAGGCTCTGGATATCTAGTGGGAGATGAGTACAAACATATCGTTATTTGCCTTAAGTCAGCAGTTAAATTTTTTCAGTGAGTTTTTTAAATGATCTTGTATTGGAAAAAGAGGCTGCATTAACTATCTATTGGAATGGTATATGTTTTCATAGAAAGGAGCTATGTGAAGGGGATAGATAAATCTTTGTCAGGTACCAGTTCTTAAATTAATGTATTAATATTTGATTTGATTTTTATAACCCCTTTCATTGTTATAAAGTGAAGTGTGAAGAGTGAAGTTGTTCATTCACTCCTAGTAATGCTTATCATTCTACGTATAGACATTCTACCTTTTTGTCTGTACTCTATGAAAGAATGGTCTTGAGACAGTGGACTTGGTTAGCATGGATATCAGTTGTGTATTTGTTTTTTATCTATGAAATAAGATGAGAAAGATAACTTAAGGGTTAAATCAGTGTTTTTCAGCCTTTTTAAATCACTGTCACTCCCTTTTCCCCAGGGATCCTTGGTAGACCTTTTTCCCCAGGGATCCTTTGTAGACCTTTTTCATGCTCACCTCATGAAATTTTAATACCTCGTATATTCTGTGTTATTTGTTTATGTACTGTGGCTCTTTGGAAGACCATAAACCATTTTTAATTGATGATAATTGCTTTACAATATTATGTTGGTTTCTGCCATACAACAACTTGAATCAGTTGTAGCCCTCCCTCTTGAACCTCCTTCCCACCCCAACTGCATGAACTATTTTATCTATGATTTTTTCTCCCCCTTAAGAGGTAATTTTGCTCCCTTTGAAAATGAATGTTTTTTTGGTAGCACACTTGATGTTCTGAATTAAATATATTTTCTATCTGACAAGGTATTTGTGTAGACTACTTGATTTGGAAATGAAAACTCTCATCTTTATTTGATGTGCCTCACTAACTTATGTGCTGAATTGTCTTTTTTTTTTTTAATCCTTAATGCTGACCTAGTGCCTGGCATAGAGTAGGTACCCACTAAGAGTTTATTAATGAATTAGCCCTGAGAGGAAAGACTCCCAAGAAATACAGATTGCAGGGTGACAGGTTTTGTTTTACTCTTGGGTGAACTTAATCATTCCATTACCACCGTAGAGGGATCCAGATCTAAGTGAGACTTTCTTTGTATTCCTCTTGTCTTGGGAAGCTGTCAATTTGATGTTATGGGCAGAGGTATTCTTCTGATTTGGAAATAAGTCATATAACAAATCTGGAATTGGAATAAGGTTGCACAAAGATTTGTTGCATTGTTATATCATTGTTCGTTGCATGTTACCCAGTATGGGATTGTGTTTCATTATGGTAATGATAAATCCAGAGTTTAAAAGGTTGGAATACTTGCTACAATTGATGTTGCCACACCCTTAAGTCATTCTTTAGAGTCATCTGTTCCTTTTCTTAGTAATTATTCCTAACAAGGACTAGTTTAAGACTGAGTATATGACAGTGTCAGTTTCTGAATGAAAGGAATAGTTTAAGGAGAGAAATTACAGGCAGGATGTTAGCACTGGTGAGCAAGTTAGGTTGAAGATCTTTTGAGTATTGATCTTTTGAGTGTTCAATTCAGTTCAGTCGCTCAGTTGTGTCCAACTCTTTGCGACCCCATGAACCGCAGCATGTCAGGCCTCCCTGTCCATCAACTCCTGGAGCTTTGAGTAAATTATTGGTTATTCATGCTACATGGGTAAGGTTTGAGTTATTTGTACATAAACATCTGATTTTTTTTAAGCTTTTAAAAAAATTGATACATAGACATTACATTTCAGATGTTTAATGTAATAGTCAAATATTTGTATATATTGTGAAATGTTTACCACAGTAAGTCTAAGTAACGTCTGTCATCAATAGAAATTTTTTCTCATGATGAAAATTCTAAGATCTCCTACTCTCTTCAGTTCAGTCGCTCAGTCGTGTCCGACTCTTTGCACCCCCATGAACTGCAGTGCGCCAGGCCTCCCTGTCCATCACCAACTCCCAGAGTTTACTCAGACTCATGTGCATCGAGTCGGTGATGCCATCCAGCCATCTCATCCTCTGTCATTCCCTTCTCCTCCTGCCCTCAATCTTTCCCAGCATCAGGGTCTTTTCCAGTGAGTCAGTTCTTCACATCAGGTGGCCAAAGTATTGGAGTTTCAGCTTCAGCATCAGTCCTTTCAATGAATATTTAGGACTGATTTCCTTTAGGAAATCCAGGGCTCCTTTAGGATGGTTTAATCTCCCTGTAGTCCAAGGGACTCTCAAGAGTCTTCTCCAACACCACAGTTCAAAAGCATCAATTCTTCAGCGCTCAGCTTTGTTTATAGTCCAACTCTCACATCCATACATGACTACTGGAAAAACCATATATACCTACTCTGTTAGCAATTTTCAGATATGCAGTGCAGTATTTTTAACTATAGTCAGCATGCTATGCCTTAAAATCCCAGGAGTTATTTTATAGCTCTAAGTTTGCCCCTTTTGACTCTCCGTCACCAATTTTGCCTGTCACCCACCCTCTGCCTCTGGCAACCACTGATCTGTTCTCTGTATTGGTGAGCTTATTTTTGTTGGTGGTGATTTTGTTTTTTAAGATTCCACAAATAAGTGAGAACACTTGTCTTTGTCTTGTGTCACTTATTTATATTTGATTTTCTTTGCCTTGCTTAATTCACATAGCATTATGCCCATAAGGTCTCCCCATTTTACACAGATGCAAAGTTTTCTTTGTATTTTGTGGCTAAACAATATTTTGTTACACATATATACCATGTTTTCTTTACCCATTCATCCACTGATATGCACTTAGGTTGCTTCCATATCTTGGCTATAGTAAATAATGCTGCTGTGAATATTGAGGTACATATTTGTTTTCAAATTAGTGTTTTCGTTTTCTTTGGGTATATACCCAGGAGTGGAATTGCTGAATTGTATGGTAGTTCTATTTTTTAATTTTTTGAGAACCTTCCATACTATACTGTTTTCCATCATGGCTGCACCATACATTCCCACCAACATTGTAGGAAGGGTCCCCCTTTTCTCCACAGTCTCACCAGCACTTATTTTTTTTTATTGTATGATTTCATTTATATAAAATGTTCAGAATAGGCAAATCCATAGAGACACAACATAGATTGCTGCTTGCCCTGGGGTTAGTGGGGGTGTTAAAGGGATATGAAGAGCAGCTGCTAATGAGTACTGTACTGGGTCAGATAGCACCCCCCACCCCCAATTTAGAACAAAAATGTTCTAAAATCGATCATGGTGATTTTGCACATCTTTGTGGATATACTAAAAACTAAAAATATACTAAACTGTACATTTTAAATGGATTAATTTTTTGGTGTGTGAATTACATCTCAATACAGTTGTTATTAAAAATATTTAAAACTATAAAAAAATACCAAAGAACGAACAAGGTCCTTGAGTAATCCCAACACAGAGAACTTCCACTTTCAGTCAGTATATTAGAGTGTGACGAGGTTGAGAGTTAAATACTGCTGCTGCTGCTAAGTCGCTTCAGTCATGTCTGACTCTGTGCGACCCCATAGACAGCAGCCCACCAGGCTCCCCCGTCCCTGGGATTCTCCAGGCAAGAACACTGGAGTGGGTTGCCATTTCCTTCTCCTCACCAGCACTTATTATTTGTTGTCTTTTTAGGTAGTAGTCGTTTTGACAATGGTGAGGTGATGTCATTGGCTTTGATTTGCATTTCACTGGTGATTAGCTATGTTAAGCATCTTTTCATGTACCTGTTGGTCATCTGTATGTAGTATTTAGAAAGATGTCTGTTCCTGTCCTCATTGCATTTTTTTAATTGGATTTTTTGCCATTAAGTTGTGTAAATTCTTTATGTAGTTTTGAATTTTAGCCACTTATCATATATATGATGTGCAAATATTTTCTCCCATTCAGTAGATTGCCTTTTCATTTTGTTGTAGTTTCCTTTGCTGTGCAGAAGCTTTTTAGTTATAGTCCCGCTTATTTATTTTTCTTTTGTTGCCTTTGCTTTTAGTGTCAGATCCAAAAATCATGACCAAGGCAGATATAGAGGAATTTACCCGCTATGCTTCCTTTTAGGAGTTTTATGATTTTAGATCTTGTGTTCAGGTCTTTAATCCATTTTGTTTATGGTGTAAGATAATGGTCCAGTTTTATTCTCTTATGTGTGGTTGTCCAGTTTTCCCAGTGCCATTGGTTGAAGAAACTGTCCTTTCTGCATTGTGTATTCTTGGCTCTTCTGTTGTAAATTAACTGATTGTTGATTAATTGTTCTTAATTTTAACTTAAAGTTGTTTTGAAATAACTGAGTTGATAAACCTTTGTCAGTGAGAATCTGTGGAAATGTGTGGTATAAACAGTGTAAGCTGGGACTTATTTCCCTCCTGTGGGTTTGAGGTAGTTCACAAGTATCTTGTTTTCTGCTGTTTATAGGACTGGAAGATCTTTTTTGGTAAAATTTTAACTCAGGAAAACAAAGAACATCTCCAGTACATATTCTGGTTTTTTTGTTTTGTTTTTCTTTAAAGAAAATTGATTGTGCTTGAGCAGGCAGTACTCCATTTTTGTGGCATAGCTATTAAGACAATTGAAAAGATTTAATGAACGCATGAATTAAATATATTGGAAGTATGTCAGATTACTTGCTTGGATTTTTAAATGACATTAGAAATATGTTTTTAAAAAACTTTTAAATTAAAAGTTTTTTTAAAAACTTTTAAAGTTTTAAATTAAATTAAACTTTAAAAAAAAGTTTAAACTTTTTTTCTTTGCATTTTTAATTTAGATGTAAATTCAAAACTGGCATGACACAGTAAAATATTCTTAGTTGGTGACACTGATATATATTCCAAAACACTTTATTCTAATGTGTTTTAAACTTGTTCACCTCCATGATACCTTTATAAAAGACTTCAAATGTTTCATAAACAGATCTTGATGGCCAGTGGTTAGTTTTTCCCTCTTATCAAAAGAAATTAATGGTATGTTCATTAGCTGTTTTGTTGATGTTTAGCTCCAAAAGGAGCACAGAAGTTGTGGACATATGTGAACAAAAGAGAAATAATAGCAGCAGAGGTGTGATATGTACATGTCTTTGTGGGGAGACCTGTGGATTTTAGAAGGGAATCACAGGATTTTCTTTAAACAGTGGGGTCTCAGTGAAAGGATGGTTTGGTTCAGCTCTCCATCACCTCTGATAATGAAATAATTCAACTCAAAGTTATTCATAGATACTATTCATTATCTCTTTTTAACTGTTAGCTAGCTGAGTCCTTGCGTGCTCCTATAAGCTGATTGAATTTGACACCATTAAAGCTTCTCAATGTGTGATTACAGCCACACATTACTATCCATACAAGGTCCATCTGTTCAAAACAGAGCCTGCTGTAGAGATTTTTATAGGTAATCTTCACTTAGCGAGAATCTTTAGGTTCAGTGAAGTGTCTTGGTTGACTGTCTTATTTTTCAGTGAAAATTTGAGGGAATTATTTTTCTTCTTCTATTAATTAAGCATGAAGCATAGAATGGAGGTTTTGAGAGGACTTTTCTCGTGGTCCAGGGATGTGGGTTTGATCTGTGGTCAGGGAACTAAGAATCCCACATGCCAAGCTACAACTGAGACCTGAGGCAGCCAAATAAATTAACTAAATTTAAAAAGAACAATGGAGGCTTTGAGTCTTACAAAGGGAATGTTCCCCAAGCTCAAGCACAATCACTTTGTTTTAATATTGGGTATTATCCTATACTGAATTAAGTCTAAAATGTAATTAAGTAAATAGGAAGACTGGGGTCTGTTTATGGTTATCAAAAAATTTTTTTAAGTTAAATTAGCCTGCCATTTAAGATTTCTAAATGCCAAAAAATGAAAGGATGTAAAACTTATGGTCAGACTGCTTTGTTTTAAATTCCCTTGTACAGGAAATTGAGAATTGTGTTAAAGTACAGTCTGCTCACTCTTGTGTCCTCCTAGGATTCGGCACAAATACCAGTGGGAATAGTATTTTTGGAAGTAAACCAGGACCTGGCACTCTGGGGACTGGGCTTGGCGCAGGATTTGGAACAGGTAAGGGATTGTACCAGGAGACTCAGCAAGTGACACAACTTGGCTTTCCACCTGCTGGAACTTAAGCCTTCGTTTCATCATATGTATGAAAATAAGAGGCCTATAGATTTTCATTTTCACAAACGGATTTATAAAACATTCCCATATGCTTTATTTACCGGGCTTTAAAACACTGGCTCATTTATCTTAGAAGCTGAATATTCATTCCTTTTCTACAAAATGTTCTCTGATAGTCCTGGTCTCCCTGGGATTTTCAGTACTTAATGTGAGACCTGTCAGTATGATGACAAGTCCCTGAGACCCTGAACTGTTAGTTAAGTAAGCTTTATTACCCTAATAATAATGCAGCAGTAAGAGCACATGCTGAAATAATTAACATACAGATTGAGGTTTTGCAAGGTCTGTGCATGCTTTTCCATTCTTCTCACTGTGTTATAGAGCTAAAATGTCAAGCCTTTGTCTCCATTCCTGCCATTGATAATTGTTTTTCAATGCTTTTGAAGACGTTGTTCCTTCTACCTGCCCAGCTGTTTTAAACAGTTGGAGAGGGTGATGGTCATAAAACGAGTAAGTGCTCACAGGGTAATTTAAGCATATAGTTTTGTCTACTTCCCCAATTCATCTGACCATAGGTGAGTCACTTAGTTGCAAATCATGTATTTCTGTGGTCTCTGCTTCTATTGTCCAGTTATCTGTCATCTCCTTTTTAATAGAACCTCATTTTGTACTCTCTGAACTGTTTCCCTTTGTTTTCTTTTTAAAATAAAAGATATAAGGTCTTAAAAAGTCAGTAACAGAAGTAACATGAAAAGCCTACACTTTTCAGTAGTGAAGTAACAGCTATTGAAAGTTTGGCATGTATATTGTCAGACTTCTTTATATACACTTTTCATATATGTGTATACACACATGTATGTTTGTATGCTGTATGTGTTTGATATAGAGAATTTTTGTGATACTCTTGAAAGGAAGCCATGTCCTATACCAGTGTTTTTTAAACCAAAGGCTGAGATATATCAGGTGATATAATATTAATGTAGTTGATTGCAACCAGCATTCTTTAAAATGAACTAGAATTTAAAAATCATTATATATTGCAAGGTTAAATACTGATTTAACTTTTAGTTTTATATATGTGTGTGTGTTGGGTCTCAGTGTGTTTCATATTATGTGCTGTGGTCAAAATGTTTCAAACTGCAAGCAGCTTCCTTATTCTGTACTCTTTGTTTGTTTCTTTTTTTTTTCATTTCCCATGACATTTTGGGCATATATTTTTTCTTTGGGTTGGTATACGTAGATCTAACTCATTTCTTTAAAAATAAGTATTAAGTGTTCCATTGTATACATATATATATACACACACACACACACACAACACATGAGTAGTTACATGTGCCATAATTTGTTTGACTTTTCTCCTATTGATGGTCATTTGAATTATTTGATTTTATTAGCAGTGAGGTAGTGAAGATCTGTGTTATATAATTTTGTGTATGGAAGTGTTACTCTAGGATTGAATTGGGAATTGTCAGAAGATACACACATTTTTGAATTTTGGTCAGTCTTGCTAATCTTAATTTGCCTTCCACAAAGAATGCCAGTTTGCATTTTTGCTCATATTTTATAAAAATGCTCCCTTTTTCATACACTTTCCATGTTGTTTGTTTTCTTCATCTTTGTGTGAATAATAGTGAAAGGTGGTTCTAATTTGCACTGTGCTGATTACCAGTGAGGGATACCTTTGTGTATGTTTACTGGCTGTTTGCATCTTTCAGTTCTCTATTTATATTTGATCTTTGTTTATTGTTGATAATGTTTTATATATTGTGGATATTAAATCTTTTTGGTTGTATGGAAAACTTTTTGAGCTTTTGAGCTTCAAATTCCACAACATATATTTTGCAAGAAATGAAAACTGAAAATCTGTGGGGTTTTGTACAGTGTGTTCCTTAAACTTAAGCAGAATATAACTTCTGACATCAGTGTTCTTGTCTAATCCCAGAGGAAAGGTTAGCTTTGGTTTGGGCTTTTTCAAGGTAGTTTTGACTCTTAATTTATGAACTGTAAACCTAAGCTTGGGTAAGGTGCTACTCCAATGTCTGTTACCAGATATTTCCACTCTGTCTTTATTGTTTAATTTTGTTTATGGTATCTTAATGTACCAGTTTTATTTTTATGTGGGCAAAAGTTGTCATTCTCTCCACTTTGGTTTCTGGGTCTTGCAGACTATGATTTGCAGTACTGTATTCTGTAGTACAAGATTATAAAGTGGTCTATAAGTCTTTTCTTGATGCTGTTGTCTTCTGTTCCACAGTAATGTAATGTCTCAGTCTTTTTCTTTGTTTGAATATATTTGGTTTTCCTTGAACAGTTGAGCCTCACAGACAGTGAATCTTATTTTCATTGCTGTTATATAGTCCTAATTGATGCCTTGCCCATAGAAACTAAAAACCAAATACAATCAATAAAGAACTTTACACCCCTAATCATAGCACCAATAGATGATGTAGGGAAACGAGAGTTGTGATCACTGAGTACACACTATTGAAATTCTTTGATGGTTACATCTGCTAAAGCAGGCTTTTGTCTTTGAGAGGAATGTGTCTAGACACTATTAGGTATGCGTAGCCTCATTAGTGAATTCTGCATTGCATGATATCACAATTAGAATAACATTGTAGCTTTGGACTATGTTTTAGGGAAAGTGAAAGTTACTCAGTTGTGTCTGACTCTTTGCAACCCCATGGACTGTATATAGTCCATGTAATTCTCCAGGCCAGAATACTGGAGTGGGTAGCCTGTCCCTTCTCCAGTGGATCTTCCCGACACAGGAATCAAACTGGGGTCTCCTGCATTACAGGCAGATTCTTTAACAACTGAGCTATCAGCTATCATATCAGCAGTTGGAAATGTTCTTTACCAACATTTCCCTTGTTTGAAGGAAACATTAAGCCTTTGACTGTGTGGATCACAATAAATTGTGGAAAATTCTTAGAGAGATGGGAATACCAGACCACCTTACCTGCCTCCCGAGAAGCCTGTATACAGGTCAGGAAACAACAGTTAAAACTGGACATGGAACAACAGACTGGTTCCAAATTGGGAAAGGAGTACGTCAAGGTTGTATATTGTCACCCTGCTTATTTAACTTATATGCTGAGTACATCATGCGAAATGCTGGGCTGGATGAAGTGCAAGCTGGAATCAAAGCTTACCAGGAGAAATATCAATAACCTCAGATATGCAGATGACACCACCCTTATGGCAGAAAGTGAAGAAGAACTAAAGAGCCTCTTGATGAAAGAGGAGAGTGAAACAGTTGCTTTAAAACTCAACATTTAAAAAACTAAGATTGTGGCATCCTGTCCCATCACTTCATGGCTAATAGATGGGGAAACAATGGAAATAGCGAGAGACTTTATTTTTGATGGCTCCAAGATCACTGCAGATGGTGACTGCAGCCATGAAATTAAAAGACGCTTGCTCCTTGGAAGAAAAGCTATGACCAACCTAGACAGCGTATTAAAAAACAGAGATACTACTTTGCTGAAAAAGGTCTGTCTAGTCAAAGCTGTGGTTTTTCCAGTGGTCATGTATGGATGTGAGAGTTGGACTGTTAAGGAAGGTGAGCACCAAAGAATTGATGCTTTTGAACTGTGGTATTGAAGAAGACTCTTGAGAGTCCCTTGGACCGCAAGGAGATCCAATCAGCCCATCCTAAAGGAAATCAGTCCTGAATATTCATTGGAAGGACTGATGCCGAAGCTGAAAATCCAATACTTTGGCCACCTGATGCGAAGAACTGACTGCTTGGAAAAGACCCTGATGCTGAGACAGATTGGAGGCAGGAGGAGAAGGGGGTGACAGAGCATGAGATGGTTGGATGGCATCACAGACTTTATGGGCATAAGTTTGAGCAAACACCAGGAGCTGGTGATGGACAGGGAAGCCTGGCGTGCTGCAGTTCATGGGGTTGCAAAGAGTTGGACATGACTGAGCAACTGAACTCAGCTAGCTAAATGGGTATTCTTATATAGCTTCTTGCTTTGAGTGATAGAGATTCAAACTCATGCCTCAACAGAAGTACATTTTCATGTAACTTAGGCCTTTGGGTACTTCATGACCAGTAGGCTGTAGAAACCTTAAATGTCCAAATACATAAATTTTTTGTACACTTAGATTTAAGTGACCAATCAGTATAAAATGTTATAGTATTCTTTGACATGAATTTTTTTTTTCTCCCAGTGTGCTCAGATTAAGGAACACTCATTAAATTATGGTGGGTCAGTTTCTTGTTTCACAGGGATAGTAACTGTTTCACAGGGGTATCAGTAGTATGCCATTTTCTTGGTAATTGCTTAGTAATATTACTAAGGGGTTTTAGTGTTTAATATTTTCCATGAAGTAGTGATAAGTTTAAGGGGGTGTGTGTGTTTTAGTCGTTCAGTTGTGTCCGACTCTTTGCGACCCATGGAGTGTAGCCTACCAGGCTCCTCTATCCATAGAATTCTCCAGGCAAGAATAGTGGAGTGGGTTGCCATTACCTTCTCCAGGGGATCTTCCCGACCCAGGAATCAAACCCACTCTCCTGCTATGTGGGATTTAGTAAAGTTTGTTAGACTAAGATATACAAAATATCTACCCAAAGCTAATATGTTCTGACATTCTGATATATATAATTACATTCTGAT
>NW_011494856.1:495388-535316 GCF_000754665.1 Bison bison bison
GCCATTACCTTCTCCAGGGGATCTTCCCGACCCAGGAATCAAACCCACTCTCCTGCTATGGATTTCTACTAAATCCTACTAAATTCTTCTAAATCCTACTATGGATTTAGTAAAGTTTGTTAGACTAAGATATACAAAATAATCTACCCAAAGCTAATATGTTCTGACATTCTGATATATATAATTACATTCTGATATTCATTAGAAGGTCTCAAAGGAATATATTTTTACTTATTCCTTGAGCATACTTGGAGTTTTTAAGAACACTATTACCATGGTGCCCCCAGTATATCTTCCTTATAATTCCTACAACAAATCATGAATATGACACATTTCATAAATTGACATTATCCCATCAGAGTATCCCTCAACTTGTGTAAGTCCTTTAATTATGCATTTTGATTATTTTGTAGGCTTTACTGAAATACAGTGATTTTTAGACTGTTTCCTGATTCTTCCTTCAGGGCTAATGCAAATACACACCCATCCAGAACAGAAATTTTTACCCATTTTATATATTCAGGTTTTATCTAAGCTTTTATTTAGGGGTAAGGAGGTGTTTGTTACCTGGGGGGGAAAAAAGAATCCTGAAATGTTTGCTGTAAGCTGTGTCCTTTGAAGGAATAATATATTTTTAGTTTTTCTTCGGATTTTCACCAATTTCTAATGGGTTAAGTCTTATTCCCTGTTTCAAAACTGGGTTTTTAAAGATGAAATAATCCCATTGCTGTATTGTTATCTTCTTAACATTATTAATGAGGTTGAACAGTTAGGGAATGTTTTGTTCATGTTGGAGTCACCCTCATTAATTTACATTCATTGTATGCTTCTCTGTGTAAAACTGCCTGTCCTTTTTTCTGGTTGCATCTCACAGCTGTTTCCATTTGATATTTTTGATATCCCAAGTAAATATGTTTGAAGTGATTTTCCTGGTAAACCATATCTCTGTCAGGAAGCATTGATATGTTGAAAGGAACTTCAGATCTTCCAAATTGCCAATAACTATAACTTTTTTGAGAGTGGCAGGCTAGTGGAAAAGTACCTTTAATTTATGCCAATAGCTTATTAAAAAACTGAATTCTCCCCATTTTACACTTTAAAATCATTACCAACAACACAGTTCGTAAACACGATTCATTAGGCTTTAATTGGTTCAGTTGAATGTTTTGATTTGCAGATGCTGAAATTTAAGGAGAAATGATAATTTTAAAAATTCTTTACAAATCTGTTTTTACTATACAGTAGCAGTTAAGAGCCCTGGCTGATTGTCAGATGCATTGAGATTTGAACTCTGGTTTTACCACTTACTACATTTGTGACTTTGAACTAATTTATTAAACCTTCCATTTTCTCTTCTGGAAAATGGGGATAATAGTTCCTATTTCAGATTTGTAAAGGTTAAATGATATGATAGTAGCTAATATTTAATGGATGTTAGTCTCTACCAGATTCCTAAATGCTTAATATATGTGTATTATTTTAATCTTAGGATAAATACCTAAGTTATATATTATCTCATGTTATAGTTGAGGAAGCTAAAGCACAGAGAAGTTAAGTATTTTGCCTCTGACATATCTATCTCAGAACAGTGCCTGGCATATAGGTAGCATTTACTGTATTAGCTTTTTTTGTTGAAATGAGTGGTTATTATGAAGTTTCCAAATGTATTATATTTTTAAGTAACTGACCTCTGACATAACATTCAAAGGATCCTCTGTGGCGCTTTTTCTTTCCTCTTGTCTCCATAGCTCTTGGTGCTGGACAGGCATCTTTGTTTGGGAACAACCAACCTAAGCTCGGAGGGCCCCTTGGTACAGGAGCCTTTGGGGCCCCTGGATTTAATACAACGACAGCCACTTTGGGCTTTGGAGCCCCCCAGGCCCCAGTAGGTAAGTGTCAGTCACTTTAGAAGGTTTTTGCTAATACTTAACTTGCTGACTTGAATTTCCATGCTACCCTATTCCGTCCTTCCTTAAGCTGTACGTACATACAAGTCATTAAACAATCATGTAATGTGGAAGGACTTAACAGTAGATCCTGGTTTTGCCCGCTTCCTCACTTCTAGTCTTACGCCCCCAAAGAAACCACTTTTGTTGCAGCTTTTAATTGATCTGGTGTATAAATAAGTTCATATCTGTAAGTGATGTGTTTATATTGCTATATTTTGCTTAAGTCTACATGTATTTAACTTGTTAATGATAGATGAGAATGTAACTCACTGATCCACCTCTGTTCTTTATTCACTTCTCCCAGTATATCTATGTGTACTGAGTTCCTGAAGTTTTATCTATTAAAGTTTTTCATATTTCATTCATTTGAATATCCCTTCCCAGTTTTTGTGATGTCTGCCTGCCACTTTATTATTATTTCTAACTTAAAATTAACTTACTTTGTGAGTTACAGATCTTGTTTTTTTTTTTTTAATTGTTCATTTCCTTTTGTTTCTTTATTTTTTTATTTTCTTGGCCACACAGTGTAGCATGTGGGATCTTAGTTCCCTGACTAAGGGATGTAGCATGTGGGATCTTATGCATCCCTTGCATTGGAACCTCAGAGTCTTAACCACTAGACCATTAGGGAAGTCCCTTAAATACCTTATTTTAAAGAAAATTATGTTTTACCAAAAATAAGAAACTGATATCACCTGGCAGATATGGAGTAACTGAGATGGATGAAGGAGAGGTATAATCCTCATGTTTCACATTTTGAGAAGCCTTTGCAAATTTAAGCTATGTCCTTACATACTTTTCTTACTCTGTCAACTAGGAGATAGTATTTCTTGAGTCTCCATGATCAAGTAAGGCTAATAGTACCCTTCCTTACCCTTCTTTTTCTCTCATTTCTTTGCCCTTTTTATATTTTTGTAATAATAAAGTACTTTCTCCTAATACTTCCTGTCTTCTTTTCTTTGGGGAAAGAATAAAAGTTGTAAAGGAACACAGCATTTTATTATAACTATGAAAACATTGCTTCTTAGCCACATAAGTTGTTCTCATACAGCTATTTCTTTCTCCTGGAACTTCTAATTTTTTTTTTTCCTTGCGTTACTCACCCATATCACCTTACATTAGTCCAAATTCTTAAGGGTGGTACCAGAATTCTTTTACCTCATTCTTTAATCTCTCTGTTCTGTAGCAATATGAACTCTGTTTACTACCTAGGCCTTCAGCATTGCTCTGGGATATTCCCTTCACGTCTGCTCACTGGAAACTGATATGTCTTGGATATAGGTTTTTTCTCTTTATTTCCTAAATTTTCTGGAATGTATCTTCAAGTTAAAGTTATATGAAAGATAAACTTTGACTGCTTACAGTTCTGAAAACATCTTCATTTGTTCCATACACTTATTATGAAACTGGTGTGAAAGTAATTCACCCTCAGAATTTTGACTGTATTTCTTGCGTTAACCGTTATTGGTAAGTTTCATGCCTTTCTGAAACTTGTTCCCCCACCCCCACAAACGTTTAGGATTGTCTCTTCTGAAATTTCTGTGATTTGCTTATACCTTTTCCTTTTTTTTTTTTGGCCACACTGTGAGTCTTGTGGCATCTTAGTTCCCCAACCAGGTTTCACACATGGGCCCCAGTAGTGAGGGTGCCGAGTCCTAACCACTGGACTGCCGGAGAATTCACAGACCTTTTCTGTCCTAATGTTTGATTTTTTTTTAACTCTTGTTTCTACTTTCTACAAGGTTTTTTATTGTCTTCTGAATCATCTTTTTGGATTTTTATTGTTTTCCTCATTCTCTGAAAGTTCCTTCTTTTAAGCATCCTGTTCTTAGATGCAGTTTTTCATTAAAACTCTGATTAGGAGGATGACAGGATAGAGTAGTTGTTTTGTATATATACTTTGTATTGATTATTTTTTCACAGTCTCACTTTCTCAAATGTAGTAGTCTTAAATCACTAGGCTTTCTGGGATTAAGGCAGAAAGTCCCCATTTTGACTATTATCCAAGATACAGTTTACTTTCTTTTTCTTTATCACTGTCTCCACTTCTTTCCTTAGACATTTGTTATGTTTTCTCATCTGTTCATTTACACCTTCCTGTTCTTTGTCATTATGTGTTATGTAGATAACTTACTTTGTTTTAACCATAGATTTTAATTAGGTCTGTGAAGGTACTAGAGGTTAATTAGAACTCTTAATTTCTGTGTGAAAAATTAAAGTCAGTTTTATCATTAAAAGATATTTAAGTTTTATTTCTTTTCCTTAGTTTTTATTTCAGTAAGTGGTAGCACAAATATCATAACCTGCTATTTTTACTTTGATAGCTTTTGATTGGTCTTTTAATAATCCATCTTTTCCCAAAGCCAGTTAAAAGTTCCTGACATGAATTTGATATTGTAGTTCCATATAGTAGTGTTACGGCCCATTTAAATGTAGGTATATTGATTTAGAATGCATATCTTTTGCATCACAGGATATGAAAGGTGCTTTAGAGCTTGTTGGAGTCTCTTACTTAAAAGCCTCAGCTGTGGTGGCTTCTTTACATGTCAGGCCAGTACATTGTTCAGGTTGTTTAGAAACCAAAACCTGCCTTTTTAGAGTTTCAACTCAGTGGTTCTACTTTTAGAGTGGGAAATGGAAATCCCATGGACAGAGGAGCCTAGAGGGGTTCTACTTTGACCTCCTAAACCCAAGCAAGATCAGTCTCCTACAGTTTCTTTGTGGTAACCCTATTGCCTTTCTTTCAATTAAAGTATCAATTTCTTCTGTTCTCAGAAAACTTGATTTTTAATCCTTCTATCTCTTTAATCATTTGATCATGATGTGGTTTTTCAGCATGTTTTCAACTTTTATGACCAGAACTGACTATTAACACCAATCAGTGTGGCTTCACTAATGCTTATGTTTGCTTGTTCTCTTATTCTTGCTAACTAATCAGCTCTTTACCCCACTCCAGTACTCTTGCCTGGAAAATCCCATGGATGGAGGAGCCTGGTGGGCTGCAATCCACGGGGTTGCTAAAGAGTCAGACACGACTGAGCGACTTCACTTTCACTTTTCACTTTCATGCACTGGAGAAGGAAATGGCAACCTACTCCAGTGTTCTTGCCTGGAGAATCCCAGGGACTGGAGAGCCTGGTGGGCTGATATCTATGGGGTCGCACAGAGTCGGACATGACTGAAGCGACTTAGCAGCAGCAATCAGCTCTTTTCTGTATTTGAAATAATCTAGTTAACATAGAGTGGATTTTATATTTAAACATACAGAAATAAAGATATCCTTGCACACATTCCTAATTATGTTTGGATTAGTTGAGGAAGTTTTTATTTGAGCATGCCCAGGAAAGGTGACCTATACTTATTAAATGCTGGTCCTGATCAGTGGCTTTTTTTTATTTTAATACATAATTGATTGTCAGGTGACAAACTGATTAGTGAATATTAGAGTTCTTTAATAAATAAAAGTATTCAGGCTTTCTTCAGTCTCGTATAGTCCACAGAAAAACATCATGTTATTGTGCGGCCCTGTGTATCAAAAGCTACTTCCTATATATTTTTCTCAGCAGTAGTCTGAAATTAGATTTAGGAACTTTCTGAGCACAGACAATTTATGATCTTCAAATTGACATCTCCCCTGGGTTTTGCACTCCTGAGCAAATTTGTACTCTATCTTTATACATCAACATACAGTGTTTTAGTATTGAGTGAATACATGCAGTTTTAAGAAAGCTCAATTTGACTAAGGTGGATCTACCTCGTTTTCATTAATTTTAATTTTCTGTTCTAGGTTTGTTGTTGGTGCTACTCTTGTCTTTCTCCCCTGTTTTAAATTTTTCAAAATCTTTTTGTTTATGGTACCCCCTTTATATTAATTACTTTATCATATTTGGGGTTTAGCCTTATTTTAAATGTTTATAAAGAAAAAAGTATTTTATTTCTAAAAGTGAAATCACTGTGATTTTATTTTTTATCAGTATTTGGTTTTGAAATATTTATCTTGCAAAGAAGTTCCTTGATCAGTCAAGGTGCAGTGCACATAGTTGTGGGACTACTTGTTGCTGGTTTCTTTTTACTGTGTACAATTGTAGATCATTGTTCCTGTCTCTCATAAGGATGAAATACAGCCATTTTCACTTTTGTTTGCTACCTTTCTTCCTCTTTGTTCTCAGTGTACTTAATATTTTTTATTCTGGAATTTTTTACTTATTGAATCAAAGATACCTTATTTCCACATTGCCATTTTTAATATCTAGTTAATCCATCATGTTGATGAAACATGATTTTTGCAAGTGTTAACTTAATGTCGGACATAGATTGTTTCCAAGTCTTGACTATTGCAGATAATGTTCAGTGAACACTTGCAAACATTTCTTTATTTTCTTTCTAGTTTAATTCAGTCTTTGGGTTAAATTTCCATGATTGAAATTATTAGGTTAAAAAATATAAAAACAGTACTTGCTCTGTGTACTGTCATTGTTTCTTTTAGACCAATTAAACCAGTTTGCAGTGTTTCTGAAAGTCATACTGTATCCCTTTTTATACAGCTGAGCCATTGATAATGAAGTGGATATAAAATGTCTTCAAGGTTGTTGTGGTTTACATTTCTTTGATTATTAGCAATAATGAATACTTCAGTAAAATTTTATGTGTGTTGTCTCTTGTGAAATGCTCCCCATATCTTTGATCTTTTAGATTGTTTAATTTTCTTCACAGTTTGCTCCTCTGCTCTCTACCAGTAATGCTACTGAGTGAGTCTGAACATTTTGAAGGAAGCCTTGAGTTCTCTTGATTTAAGGCACTGGATCCTTGGACTGACGTGTCTTGCCTTTTCTTTCCTTTTTTACAAAGCTTTGACAGATCCAAACGCTTCCGCTGCCCAGCAGGCTGTTCTCCAACAGCACATTAATAGTCTGACATACTCACCTTTCGGAGACTCTCCTCTCTTCCGGAATCCCATGTCAGACCCTAAGAAGAAAGAAGAGGTAAATTTAAGGAAGTTTCAATAAAATTAGTTCTCAGAGTAGGAAAACTTAGGTGTAATTTTTTTTTTTAACTTAATTTTGATTGGAGGACAATTGCTTTACAATCTTGTGTTGGTTTTGTAATTAAGTTTTTAAGACATGTTATTTATGCTTTTCAGTAGGCCAGGGGTACAAAAAAGCTAAATTATTTTTGTATCTGGAAGGCAGCATGATGGTGAAAATGAGTGTTAGACTGAGGTGAAGGCTGAAACTTTTTAAGGCTGAGCCCTGAAATAAATCAGATATTATACGCTTATAGTTGAGCAAACTAAGGTTCTTGGAGGCTGATTTCTCTAGCATCATAATGTCTTTCTTTTTTTTTAATGTCTTAAATGGCAAATCAAAATTTTTTTCTCCTGATTTCTACATAGCATTGTCTTAGTCTCGTAGGCTTTTGAAATGATCTGCTCACTGTGGTGTAGCATTAAAAATAGTCTTTGGTCCATTTAATCCTTATTTTACCACTTACAGTCTGTGAGATGTTGGGGATCTCTTTTTGCCTCTCTGAATTTTATCTGTAAAATGGCAATAGTAATTCTATTCAGTGTTGAGAATTAAAATAAGTTGCTCAGTATACAGTTATTATTTAGTCATTTATGTCTGACTAGTCATTGTGTTGAGCACTGAGGGTACCTAATGAAAATAAAAAAGAATATTTTCTCTAAGAGCTTGCTATCTAGTGAGGACGATCAGACTTGTACATTATTAAATTTACCCAGCTTTAGTTTAGTATATGCAGTAATAGAGTACATCAGCTGATGAATGGATAAACACAGTGTTGTATATCTATATGATGGAATATCATTTCAGCCATAAAATGGAATGAACTAACAATACATGCTACAGTGTGAATGAATCTTGAAAACAATGCTAAGTTAAGCGAAACATAAAGACAATGATTCCATTTATAAAAAAAGTCTAGAATACACAGATCCATAGAGACAGTAGATTTATGCTTGCCAAGAGATAAAGAGAGGCATTAGGAGGCACAGGGTTTCTTTAAGTTAATGTCTATATATTTTTCAGTGATTTATATTGCATAAAAGTTGTTTATGGCTGTGTCTCAGTTTTTCTTGATTTTTTATTTAATTAAATAAATAATAAAAAACTTAATAAAATAAGCTTAGAATTTTGATGTTATATTTTCTTAAAATGAACATAAATATTGTCATCTTTGTTTTAGAAAGCAAAACAATTGCAGGCTTTTCTCTTTTGTAAGATGAAGAGAAATGCACAAGGTATATTAATATGTTCTGTTAAGACATTTTGATTTGTGAAGCACTTCAAATGGAATGTCTCAATTATGTTTTGAAACAAGTCAGACAGACCCATTTGAAATGGGGCTGGTGAGATGAATGAACATCAGTTGTAGAGAAATAAAGGCAGTTTAATTAGCAGGCCCACATTCATACAAAGTTGGGTGAGAAATCCTTGTGTTCTGGGAGCTGAGACTCCAAAAGGTATCTAGCTGGTGAATGGCAGAGATGAGATGTGAAAGCTAGTCTTCTGGTTTTTAGGGCCAGTACCATACTTGAGTTAAACTAGAGCTATCCTTGATTTTTTTTTGTTTTTCAGAGATTGAAACCAACAAATCCAGCAGCCCAGAAGGCTCTCACTACACCTACTCATTATAAACTGACACCCCGCCCTGCCACCAGAGTCCGACCAAAGGCTTTACAAACAACAGGCACAGCCAAGTCACATCTTTTTGATGGACTGGATGACGATGAACCATCCTTAGCCAATGGAGCATTCATGCCCAAGTGAGTTTATCTGTTTTACATATGATAGTGTATATGTTTCCATGCTACTCTTTCCATTCAAGAATATACTATTTTTTCACAACTCAAATTGGCCAAACTAGTTAAGAAAAAACCTCTCTCTTTCTGTATTTTATATATATGTATAATATATACACGTACGCACACACACATTTGTTTGAATTCTCATAATACAGATATTAAATAATAATCATTAAACGGAACACAGGAAAGTATATAGAAGAGTTGGTAAATATTGAAAATTATAAAGTATACACACATGCCTTATTAGAGTTTTGGTATATATACACAGGGGTAAAAACAAGAAAAATGCATACCAAAGTATTAACAATAGTTACCATTTGGAGATGTAATTTTAGAGCATTTCATTTCAAAGTTTATTTTTCTAGAAGTAATGTACACACATATATGCACACACACACACACAGGCTTTTTTCAAACACCAAGTACTTTTCTAATCATAAAGCTTTTTTTTTTTTTTTAAGGCTTTGAGGGTAAAATGAGAGTTCATCTCTTGTAGTTCTTTGTCTATGAGTGTTAATAGAGTATGAAAAATTATCACTCCTTTTTGTCCTCATAAGAGTATAGTGGACTGCTGCTTAAGAAGAAACAGAAAGCTCAATTTTATACATTTCTTACAATATCATTGGATTATTTCCTGTTTATGTCCCCAGCATTTAACACATTGTTTGGTATAGAGTAGATAAAAAGGGCTTAGGTTCACCTTATTTAGTCCAGTCATCAGATCAGCAACTTTCAGGGCAGTATCACCAGGTCTTGTAATCTACAAGTATGATAAACAAATAGAAGGAATTGGAGTGGAAAGGCAGACATTTCAGACGTACACGGTTCACCCATCACGTCTCCTTGATTTACTTCTCTAGTTTTGTTGTTGTTGTTCAGTTGCTCAGTCGTGTCCTACCCTTTGTGACCCCATGGACTGCAGCACACTAGGCTTCCCTGTTCTTTACCATCTCCCAGAACTTGCTCAAACTCCTGTCCATTGAGTCGGTGATGCCATCCAACCATCTCCTCCTCAGTCATATCCTTCTCCTCCTGCCTTTTGTCTTTCCCAGCATCAGGGTCTTTTCCAATGAGTTGGCTTTTTGCTTCAGGTGGTCAAAGTATTGGAGCTTCAGCTTCAGTATCAGTCCTGCAGTGAATATTCAGGACTGATCTCCTTGCAGTCCAGGGGACTCTCTGAAGTCTTTTCCAACACCACGGTTCGAAAGCATCAATTTTTCTGTGCTCAGCCTTCTTTATGGTACAGCTTTCACATCTGTACATAACTATTGGAAAAACCATAACTTTGACTATACGGACTTTTGTCTGGAAAGTAATGTTTCTGCTTTTTAATATGCTGTCTAGGTTTGTCATAGCTTTTCTTCCAAGGAGCAAGAGTCTTTTAATTTCACGGCTACAGTCATGTTTCTAGTTTTACTCCTACTTAACTAGTTGCTCCTCCTGTCTCCCTTGCTGGTTCTTCCCTCTTCTTCCTGATTCCTAGGCTCAACTCTTGATCTCATTATCTTTATTCACTTCCAAAGTGATTTAATATCTATAGTCTAATTCTCAAACATTTATCTCCAGCCTGGACATCTCCCAAACTCTGGGGAGTCTTATATCCAATATCCAGCCATACTCGACATCTCCACTTATATTTATATCCAAATTAATGTGTCCAAAATTGAACAAACTCCTGATCATCTCCTTCAAAGCTGTTCCACCCAAAGCCTTTCCTGTTGCATCTAATTGCATTTTTGTCACTCTAGTTGCTCAGGCCAAAGTTTTTGGAATCATCATTGACTTTTATCATACTCCTAATATCTAAGCCTTTAGCACATCTTTGTTCTACCCTTAAAAATTATCAAGTATCTGACCAATTCATACCATATTCACTGCCACTAATTACCTTAATCCAGGGCACCATCATCTCTTGATTGAATATTACAATATTCTCCTAACTAATCTTTCTGCTTTTATCCTTGTTTCTTTGCATTCTGTTCTGAAATACAGTTAATAGTGATTCTTTTAAAGTGTAAGTCAGACCACGTCAGTCTTCTGTCCAAAACTCAGAAGTGGTTCATACTTCAACATATAAAAGCCAAGTTGCTTATAGTGGCATATAAGGGCCTCTAAGAACTGACCTTCCATTACTTCTGTAAGCACATCTACTACTGTCTTCACTGTTTCAGTTCAGTTTGGTTCAGTTGCTCAGTCATGTCTCACTCTGTCCATCACCAACTTCCGGAGCCTTCTCAAACTCATGTCCATCACGTCAGTGATACCATCCAACCATCTCATCCTCTGTCATCCCCTTCTCCTCCCGCCTTCAGTCTTTCCCAGAATCAAGGTCTTTTCCAATGAGTCATCGGTTCTTTGCATCAGGTGGCCAAAGTATTGGATTTTCAGCTTCAGCATCATTCCTTCCAAAGAAATCCCAGGGCTGATCTCCTTCAGAATGGACTCGTTGGATCTCCTTGCAGTCCAAGGGACTCTCAAGAGTCTTCTCCAACACCACAGTTCAAAAGTATCAATTCTTTGGTTCTCAGCTTTCTTCACAGTCCAACTCTCACATCCATACATGACTGCTGGAAAAACCGTAGCCTTGACTAGACGGACCTTTGTTGGCAAAGTAATGTCTCTGCTTTTTAATATGCTGTCTAGTTTGGTCATAATTTTCCTTCCAAGGAGTAAGTGTCTTTTAATTTCATGGCTGCAGTCACCATCTGCAGTGATTTTGGAGCCCAAAAAAATAAAGTCTGCCACTCTTTCCACTGTTTCCCCATCTATTTGCTTTATTTTATTTATTTTATTTTTTATTTACTCTAGGAGGTGGGTCATAGAGGATCTTGCTTTGATTTAAGTCATTGAGTGTTCCGCCTATGTTTTCCTCTAAGAGTTTTATAGTTTCTGATCTTACTTCAGGTCTTTAATCCATTTTGAGTTTATCTTTGTGTATGGTGTTAAGAAGTGTTCTAATTTCATTATTTTACATGTAGCTGTCCAGTTTTCCCAGTACTACTTATTAAAGAGGCTCTCTTTGCCCAATTGTTTATTCTTGCCTCCTTTGTCAAAAATAAGGTACCCATAGATGCATGGGTTTATTTCTGGGCTTTCTATCTTGTTCCATTGGTCTATGTTTCTGTTTTTGTGCCAGCACCATATTGTCTTGATGACTGTAGCTTTGTAGTATAATCTGTAGTCAGGAAGGTTGATTCCTCCAGCTCCATTCTTCTTTCTTAAGACTGCTTTGGCTATTTGGGGTCTTTTGTGTTTCTGTATGAATTGTGAAATTTTTTGTTCTAGTTATGTGAAAAATGTAGATGGCAGAGAATTCTGATGGCCAGCACTAGAACTGAACTTGGTTTGCTCTGCAAGATGAATTTGATAGCTTGACAAGTGTGAGAACCCTACTGGTGTCGTGTCTTGCCTTTACGTCATAGTCAGAGAAAAGTTTCTATAGAACAAGCCATTAATATTTTTTATTCTGAATGACAGATTTAGAAATATTCTTTAATACCTCTGTTCATTCCTTTATTCAGCAGACATTTATCACAAACTACTACATGCAAGTGTGATGGGCTCTGGGGATCCAGCTGTGAACCAGACACATTCCTCTGTCACAGTCTGTGGGAGAAGAGATGCTGACAAAGAATAATCCCAAGTGAGACAGGTTACAGAAGGAAGTAGAGCTTGCCACTGTGAGAGAGACCAGTAGAGAATAGTGAAGGAAAGCTTGTCTGAGGATGTGTTGTTTAAACTGAAGACGGATTGGGAGAACTGTCAGGCAGGGGGAGTGTTTTGATATGTTTATGGTTTTAAATACACATATTATTTTCAAACAGAATTTTATTTTCCAGCTTTCTTGTCAGTGTTTGAAACATGACCTGACCGAATGGTATTCTGTTTATTATTTACTAAGCTAGCCCCCATCATCCTCTCACATTTGCCTGGCACTGTTTTTATGTTCCATATTTAAGTTCCTTGCCTTCTAGTCATGTGTTCTTCATGTGAAGCATTTAATTAAACCATCTTCTTCACTCTCCCCACCTCCCTCACCCCTGTTTGTTGCGTTTCTATCCGTTGCAGCTGTTATTTTCTGTGCTGATGAGGTTGTTTTTTCTTTGGCCAACAGGAACCCTTTCATGTTGGCTCCTAATTCCTTTCCAAAGTTCCTGACAGTGTTCAGTAACTTGCTTGTAGGATTCACTGTGTAAAATTTTGTCCAGGATTTTTTTGTTTTGTTTTTTGCCTTCGGTGTTTCTGATTTAGATTGGCTTGGGTGTGCTCCTTTCTTAAAGTTTTCTTACCCAGTTTTGGTATAAAAGTTATGCTGACCTCACAAACAAATTGGATCATTTCCTCCTTTCTGGGAGGCTTGGTGTAAGATAGGCTTCTCCTCTCCCCCATTAAATGTTGGATACTGGTGAAGATACTGTTTGCAGTAAGCTGTTTCATTTTAATTGTTGACTTTAAAGTTATAGAACTTAAGCTTTTTCATTTTTTGTGTCACTTTTGATGAGTTATGTTCTTATAATATTCATTTCAGCTCATTAAAATTGCAAACTTATTGGCATAAAGTTGTTTAAAAATACCCTTACCGTCTTTTTTATTTTAGTGGAATCTGTAGGAATGTCTCTGTTCATTCCGTGACATGGTGGTGGTTTGTGCCTTCTCATTGTAGCAGTGTGGTTAGGGATCTGCCAGTTTCCCATTGTTTCAAAGAACTAACCTTCTGGCATTACTGATGCTCTCTAGTCTGTGTTCCTTTTTCATTAATTTTAATTATCATATTTTCACTAATGTTTAATTTTATTTTTAATCCCCCCCTTTTATTGGTATATGTTTTCTGTCCTTTGTTTAAATCAATGCTCACTTTTTATTTTTAATTTTGCTCCTTTCCAAATACATGCTTTAGAGATGTAAGTTTCCCTTTTATTAATAGTTCAGCTGTATTTATACTCTATAAGTTTTGATATGAAGTACTCTTAACATTCAGATAATAATTATATGATAAATGCTTTCTGATTTTCATAGAGTTTTTTGAGTCTTGGGTTATTCAAGAGTATAAATTCTTAACATGGAGATTTTTCTGATCTTTTTTATTGTTTTACTTACTAATTTTTACTGTGGTAAGATATACATGAAAATGGTTTAAATGGTAAAATATGTGTTCTGTCAAGTACAATTCAGTGATGTTAAGTATATTAATAATATTGTATAACTACCACCACTGGTATTTCCAGAACTTTCTGCCATGCAATAATTCTCTATTTTATTCTTCCTCCAGTCCCTTTTAACCTCTATATTACTTGCTATCTGTAAGAATTTGCCTATTTTAGATACTACATGTGCAGGGAATCATGCAGAATTTATTCTTTTGTGTTTGGATTATTTTACTTGGCATAATGTTTTAAAGATTCTTTACTTTTTTCTTAAGTTGTAGCATGTATCAGAACTTCATTCTTTTTTTAAGGCTGAACAAAATTCCATCATATGATTATCCCACATTGTGTTTATCCATTCCATCTATTGATGGACATTTGGGTTGTTTCCACCTTTTAGCTGTGTGAATAGTGCTCCTGTGAATGTTGATGTACGAGTAAAGAGTCCCTGGTTTCAGTTCTTTTGGGTATATACCTAGGACTGAAATTGTTCGGTCGTACATTAATTCTGTACTTAACCCCCCCCCTTTTTAATATAATTTATTTATTTATTGGCTGTACTGAGTCTTCATTGCTGTGAGCAGGGTTTCTCTAGTTGGGGAGATGGGGGCCACCCTCTAGTTGTGGTACTCAGGCTTCTTAATGCGGTGGCTTCTCTTGTTGCAGACCATAGGCTCTAGTGTTTTCGGGCTTTAGTAGTTGTGGTGCACAGGCTTAATTGCTCTGTGGCATGTGGCATCTTCCCCGACTGGTGATTGAACCCATGTCCCTTGCATTGCAAAGCAGATTCTTAACCACTGGACCACCAGGGAAGTCCCTGTACTTAACCCTGCCAAACTGTTTCCCACAGCAGCTGCAGCATTTTACATTACCTCCAGCAATGCACATTGTTTTCATTTTCTCCGTACCCTTGTCACCACTTGTTTTCTGGTTTGTCTATCAGTTTACAACAGTCATCCTGGTGGGGGTGAAGTGGTACCTCATCCTTGTAATTTGCATCCCCTTTATGATGTTGCATAACTTATGTGCTTATTGGCTATTTATCTTTTTTGAAGAAAACTGACAGTAATGAGTTCAAGGATGCTGATATTGATCTTAAGAGATTTTTTTAATGACAGGTGCTTACTGAGATGAGTCAAAGCTGAGCTTCACACCTTGTGTGGCTCTAGATTCTAGTCTCTGCCTTTCTAGTCCCACAAGACTGTCAAGTTCACTATCAGCCTCTTAGCCTTGCCCTTGGAATCAGAAAAGTCTCCAGGAGAAAAGCAACCCCAAGTACAGGACACCTCCCTGTGCCACTGTCCCCTTAAATTACTAGTACTGTCATTTTTTACCATCTTGTTGGCTCTTCATACCTGGAACGAGTTCTGAGTTTTCTGTTGATCCTCCCTAGGAGAATTAGTCCTCATTATCTTAGTCTACCATCAGTAGAAGGGCAAGTTTTATTTTTCATGAAAGTAATAATTTTTTGTTGTCAATTGCCTCTTTCATTGGCGTACTTAATATTTATTTAATAGCACCATTACAATGAGGAGTATACCTAGCATACATAAGTAAGGAACAGACACCACAGTGTGTGGGTTTTTGTTTTTGTTTTTTTGGCCATAGCACATAGCATTGCTGGAGCTAGTTCCTCAACCAGAGATTGAATCCATGCACTGGAAGCACAGTGTAATCACTGGACCCCCAGGGAATTCCCAGTGGTTGGTTTTTTTCTTTAAAAAGAGGGAATGAAGTGTATTAGTTAATTCAGTGACTTTTTAAGTGGAGGTTGATTCAGATCATTTTATATGTTTTTTCTACTTAAAGCTGGTATACTATAGAGGTTCTTGCTTTAAGTAAAACTTGTTGTACACAAACTTGAATGTTTTAGATATTCATGGTCATTTACATCATTGGACAGCAGAGGTTTTTACCCCTCTTTCTTGTCTTTTTTTAAAGAAAACGTTCTCATTTAAACATGTCTTCCTTCAGTGGCTTCCCTGGCAGTTCAGTGGTAAAGAATCCACCTGCCAACAGGAGACATGGGTTTGCTCCCTGGGTCAGGAAGATCCCCTGGAGAAGGAAATGGCAACCCACTCCTGTATTCTTGCCTGGGAAATCCCATGGACAGAGGAGCCTGGTGGGCTACAGTCCATGGGATCGCAAAAGAGTCAAACAACAGTCTTTCAACACAACATGCCAAGTTCTATGCAGGAGCAGTCATAAATCCTGACTGCTAAAAAATTTTTTTTAATTTTTTTAAAGAGAAAAAAGGCATGTAGAAAAATAATTGAAATGCATGACAGTGTGGGGAGTAAACTAGTGTCTAGACAGATTCTTACGGAGTTCAGCAAAGGAAGAGTATTTTGAAGCATATTTCTTACTTGATTTTGATGTGCTTTATTAGCTTATTCTTCTAAATACCAGAGTGTAATATATCTGAGACCTTATGTTCTAGTTATTTATTTATGAGCTGAGTTGGTGAACTGAACATGTTAGGTCAGTTTTAGGTGCACATGAGTTGAATAATCTTGTTCCCTTTCCCACTTGAGGTTTTAAGATAGTCTTTAGTGTAATTTTGTATGCCTGAGTTCTTTTTTTTTATCTCTGTTTATAGGAAGAGCATTAAGAAGTTGGTTTTGAAAAACCTTAACAATAGCAGTCTATTCTCTCCTGTTAATCGTGATTCAGAAGATCTAGCTTCACCATCTGATTATCCAGAAAATGGAGAGAGGTAAGCTGAACGCTCTTTTGGGTTATTTCTGGTCGAGAGCCTTCTTCTCATTTAGAAGAGGTTCTGAGCTTAGTAGTTATTCATTCAACAAATTTTACGAAGTTGGAAGTACAATGGCATGTGAGCACTAGAAGTTATGTCATGTATTTACCTCTTGAGTACCATAGACACTACAATTATTTTTTTTCTGATTCAGTTTTGCAAAACTTTTTTGGTATCCATGTATGTTGTTTTGGAGAAGGTTAATAATATGCATGTGACTCCCCTTATCCCTCTTAAATAAGATTTTGTTTGTGATAGTTATTAAAGTGATGTACAGCTGTAACCAACACCCACCTCAAAGCAGTATAGAAATATATAAAGGAGAAAGTACAAGTGTATACACTAATCCTTAATAAGTCAGCATATTTTCTAATGGTTTAGAAATTTATTTATTGAGTATATTCTTTAAATATTATAGTGATTATGCATGAAATGGTATTCTGTAACCATTTACTATCAACATGATATGGCTAACCTGCCTCTTTTTAAGTGACTCTATAACCAATATCATGAATGTAAGATAATTCAGTCAGTTCTCTTTTAGAGGATATTTAGATTATTTTGGTGTTCCTGTATTCAAAATAACGCTTCAGTGAAAAATCCTTATATATATGTCTTTGCACTCCTATTTTTTCCTCTTTGGATGAAATTTAGTTTGATTTTTCAATAATGAAGCATTTTCTAATACTCTATTGATTATAGTATTAAATTTAATTTTTTCAGTTTTATATTATGAAATTCACTACTGATTATTTGACCCCCACATAGTAGACTCCCTCCTCTCTTTAAAAATTTTGACACTCAGATTCATTCATTCATTAAAATAGATCAGTTAAAGGCAGGGAATCTACATTCAGTCTTCATGGGTTACAGTGCTAACTCTAGCACTTATAGCTTTGTGACCTTGACAAGTTATTTTTCTGTGTCTGAGTTTTCTGACTCAGAAAATACAGAGAATGATAGCAGCCTATTTTATAGGATTACCGTAAGTATTAAGTGAATTTTTAATACATGGAATTACATAGAACAGTGTCAGATACTTAATGAAGGCCTAGTAATGATTGATTGATGCTGTTTTACTACAAGGGGCTAAAACAGTATTTGTTTACTTTCTCCCTTTTCAGATTCAGTTTTCTGAGCAAACCAGTGGATGAGAATCATCAGCAGGATGGAGAAGATGATTCTCTTGTGTCACGTTTTTATACTAACCCTATTGCCAAACCCATTCCTCAAACCCCAGAAAGTGCTGGAAATAAACATAACAGCAGCAACAGTGTAGATGATACTATCGTTGCATTAAACATGCGTGCTGCCTTGCGAAATGGACTGGAAGGAAGCAGTGAAGAGACCTCTTTTCATGAGGAGTCACTGCAGGATGACCGAGAAGAAATTGAAAATAGTACTTACCATATACATCCAGCAGGTCAGATTCAGATCTCTTACCAGTCATTTGAGACCTCTTATTGATCACATATTTTCATCGTAATAGAAGTTAGCTATCTGAACTTCTAAATATTTTTTATTGCATTTTTATGAAAGTTAACATATGAACATTTGTCACTAATGCTGTGGTTGATTTGGAATTCACATCGTTTTGTACTTTTGGAGTAGTCAAAATTCATTTCGTTAATTATCCTGTTATGTTTTAAATACTCCAAGTTTGGTAGCAAGAGGGACTATCCTTATAACTTTTCTAACTTCATAAATTCACATATATTGCCTATTCATTTTTTAATTAAAATTATAGCAGTAGTTACTTGCACGATTTTTGAGATTTGAGTTAAAGTATACAGACCATAATGCCAGACTAGAGTAGGCATTCAAACGTTAATGGTTGTTTGGTTATTATCACTTCAGTTCTGTGTTTTTCTTTTTTGTCCCCAACAATGAACTGACTAGTTTATGCCAACTAGTCTGTGACATAGCATAAATTGGATTGAAGTATCTTGATGGGATGCTTAAAGTTCCTTTTTTATCTGCTGACTTACCTCATTTGGGTTTTGACAATATTTTTACATTTCCCCTTCCCCTTTTCACTGAGATACAGTTTACATGTAGTGAAGTATATAGGTCTTAAGTGTTCATTTCAATAAATTTAGACATATATATGTGTGTATGTATACTCATATATACAAACACATACACTCAAGAGAGAATATTTCTTTAACCCTGGAAAGTTCCTTTGTGTTTCCATCTCCAGAAATCAACCATAGTCTGGTTTCTGTCACATAGATTAGTTCTTCCTAGTTTTTTTTTTTTTTTTAATTTATGTTTTGGCCATGACACATGACTTGTAGGATCTTAGTTCCCCAAGCAGGGATCTAATCCTACCCTCAGCAGTGACAGCACAGAGTCCTAACCACTGGACCGCCAGGGAATTCCCTTTCCTGTTATTTTTTTTTTTAATGTGTTTTTTAAAACATTTAATTATTTACTTATTTTTGGCTGCACTGGGTCTTCTTGTTGCACATGGGCTTTCTCTAGTTGCAGCAAGCTGGGGGTACTGTCTGGTTGTGGTGGCTGCACAGGCTTCTCATTGTGGTGCTTCTCTTGTTGGAGAGCACAGGCTCTGCGGCATGCTGGCTTCAGTAGTTGTGGCACACAGTAGCTGTGGTGCACAGGCTTAGTTGCCCTGAAGCATGTGGGATCTTCCCAGACCAGGGATCAAACCTGTGTCCCCTGCATTGGCAGATGCATTTTCTTATGAGATTTTATCCATGATGTATATTTATCAGCATTTGGTTCTTTTTATTACCATGTAGCATTGCATTATATAATTACGACAAATTTAGTTTCTCCATTCTCTTAGTGAACTTTTGGGGTTATTTTGCAGTGTATATTAATGTGTCTGTAAACTTCATCTATGTCTAATTATCTTATTGTCTTTGTATATATCTTCTGGTCACATGGAACACTAAAGAAACAACTTTATTCTTTAACATTAAGAGTCCTGTGTTATCTGTGTTTGTATTTAGACACCTACATGAGTTCATTATGATACTACATCTTAAATACTCAGTCAAGATATTTTAAAATTGTTTCTAGTTTTTCACTGACCTTCTTTGTTGCCTCCCAATTTAGAATTCCAGTCTCAAGAACACTCTAACAACCCTCTAAACCTTAAGCATATTGAGTGGGCATTGCTGGAGACTAATTTAATCTTATATGGGCCTTAAACTCTTGTATGGGCCTTTCTCAGAAGCAGGTTAGCCTGATCTCTGCCTGTTAATGGAACAGGAGTGATTAGAGCAAGCACACTCATGTTGTATTTTCTTTGATTTCTTCTGCTATCTACCTAGTTAGTACTTAAAGTTTCCATTTGTCTGCGTGACTTTCTCACGCAGGATTTTTCATCTTGATTTCCGTGAGTTTTAAGAATGTGTAATATACTGTCATATGTATGTTCTCCAAACTTACCTAACCATGTAAGTAAGGTTTTTTAAATCCTTGGTTTCTTTTAAATACTTGGTTTCTCTTAGGAATGGTGTTTCTTAAAAAATCAGCTGGGGTCAGGGGTGAGCAGAAAAGAAAACCAGTTTGGAAAAATGCTTTATTCCTGTATATTTTCTTTTTATATAGTAATTTATTTACTGATTGTATCAGGTAATTTTTTAAATTATCCACTCTAAAATTTTTTTTACAATGAAAAAGTGAAATGAATATTGCTGAAAATTCCTCTAACCGATGTCAGTCACAACCAGTACTGTATTTTTGGTTTCTTTTGTCATAGGCATCATTCTCACTAAGGTTGGCTACTATACTATTCCATCCATGGATGACCTTGCTAAAATTACCAATGAAAAAGGAGAGTGCATTGTCTCTGACTTCACTATTGGTCGTAAAGGTGAGTCTGAATTTAGGAGTTAGTAGTGCATAAACCGGAGAAGACAATGGCCACCCACTCCAGTACTCTTGCCTGGAAAATCCCATGGATGGAGAAGCCTGGTAGGCTGCAGTCCATGGGGTCGCAGAGTCGCACACGACTGAAGCAACTTAGCAGCCGCAGTGTATAAGCCAGAAATCTGCACCTTGTCTTTGTATTTAAGTGAAGGAAGTGCTTGATAGCTAAATTTGTTTTTTACCTACATTTGGACCACCTTGGCCTGAATGAACACTTTGATTAACAAGTAACAAAAAGACTAAAACTTTTTAATACTCTTTGGCAAGTATTTGGCTCATTGCAATTTTCTACAATTAAAATACTATAAACAGCAAATACTAAGTGACAAAATTAATGAGATGGGTAATAATTAGGTTGTTTCATATTATTAAGTTACTACAGATAAAATTTTCTTGGGGAAGAAAGATCTCATCTTGCTGTATTGTATTAAAAGAAGAGCTCAAGTATTTTAATTCATACTATAGGCTAGGTGCCAAGGGTTGCTTATATAGGAGCCATACAGATACTTAGGGCTTCCCAGGTGGTACTAGTGGTAAAGAACCTGTCCCGCAGTGCAGGAGTTCTCAGAGAGGCAGGTTTGATCCCTGGGTTGGGAAGATTCCCTGGAGGGAGGACATAGCAACCCACTCCAGTATTCTTACCTGGAGAATCCCATGGACAGAGGAGCCTGGCAGGCTACAGTCCATAGGGTCGCACAGAGTCAGACACACTAGAGCAACTTAACACGCATGCACGCACACATACAGATACTTGGGAAGAGATTTTAAAAGGCTTCTTTGAGGATAACATAAGTACTGTAAAAATGCATATTAAGCCAGGTAACAGTGTATTTGATGTCACCGTCTAATATTACAGATGAAATAACTCATTCAAGGAATTGCTGGGTGATTTAAAATATTGATTAATGTTTAAAGCTGCTTGCTCCTTCACTGGAAGTATAAAGTGGGTAGGACGAGTTTCTAACTCTTTGCTCTGATTTATAGGTTATGGTTCGATCTATTTTGAAGGAGATGTGAATTTGACAAATCTAAATTTAGATGACATTGTACATATCCGAAGGAAAGAAGTGATTGTCTACTTAGATGATAACCAAAAACCACCTGTGGGTGAAGGACTAAATAGGTATGAATTTATTTACATATTTAACAACTAATCAGCTAAATCACAATTTTTTTCTGTTAACACAGGTATATCATATTATGTACATTTTCCTGCAACTTGTCTCTTAGACTTACTATGTGATTATTGTATGTGATTATTATTTCTGTGCTTTCACTTAAAAACATAAGTGATGTGGGACTTCCCTGGTGGTCCAGAGGTTAAGAATCTGCATACTAATGCAGGGGACACAGGTTTGATCCCTGGTCCGGAAACTAAGATCCCTCATGGTGCTGGGCAACTAAGCCCATGTGCCACGACTACTGAGCCTGCGCTCTAGAGCCCACAAGCCACAATTACTGAAGCCCGTGCATCCAGAGCTCATACTCCACAACAAGAGAAGGGACCACAGTGAGAGGCCTGCACACAGCAACTAGAGAGTAGCTCCCGCTCGCCGCAGCTAGAGAAAACCTGTGTGCAGCAGCAGAGACCCAGCGAAGCCAAAACAATAAAAAGTATAAGTGATAAAGACATGCTACACTTTTACTTTTTTGACTCCTTTCCCTAATATTATCAGATCCAATTGTTTCCAAAACCTTTTGGAAAATATTTTTAGTAGTAATTTTCTTCTTTTTTTAATTATTTTATTTTTGGTTGCACTGGGTCTTCATTGCTGTGCGCAGGCTTTCTTTTCTTGAAGTGATTGAGGGCTGCTCTTCACTGCAGTGCATCGACTTCTCATTGTGGTGGCTTCTGTGTTGCAGAACACAGGCTCTAGGCACGTGAGCTTCAGTAGTTGTGGCTTGTGAGCCCTGGAGCACACAGGCTTCAGTAATTGTGGCATGTGGGCTCAGTAGTTGTGGCGTGAGGGCTCTAGTTGTTCTATGGCATGTAGAATCTTCTTGAACCAGGAATCGAACTCATGTCCCCTGCATTGGCCGGTGGATTCTTTTCCAGTGTGCCACCAGAAAAGTCCCGTAATAGTATTTTTTTTCCCCCTTGTTTCTGCTGTGATTGTGCTTAACTCTTTTTCTGTATTTTTAGTGTGAGATACTAGCTTCTAATGCAGGCCAGGTCAGAGAGCCATAGTTAAAATCCTTTATGTTCACAACCCACTGAGATTGAACCAGGAAGAAACAGAAGATCTGAAGAACCCTGGAACTAATAAGGAAATTGAATTAGTAATCAATATCCCCTGCTTCTCCAGCTCTACCAAAGCCCTGGACCAGATGGCTTCACTGGTGAAGTTTACCAAACATTTAAAGAAGAATTTATACCAGTTTTCCTCAAACTCTTCCCCAGAATAGAGGAGGCAGCATTTCTAACTAATTCTGTGAGGGAAACATTTCCCTGAGTCCAAAGCTAAATAAAGGTGCTGTAAGAAAAGAAGACTACAGACCAGTATGTTTAATATATGTTAATGTAAATACCCTCAACAAAATAACTATCAAACAGAATTCAGTGGTGCATCAACTGAATTACACACCATGACCAAATAGGATTTGTTTCTGAAATGCACAGATGGCTTAACATATAAAAATTGATGAATGTAATGCATCACATTGACAGGACAAAAGAAGAAAAGCACATGATCATCACTGTTGATGATGCAGAAGAAGCACTAGACAAGATTTAACACTTTTCATGATAGAAAACAGAGTTAGAAGGAAACTACTAAGCATAATAAAAGCCATGTTAGAGAAACCCACAGTGAACATCATTTATTATTGTTCAGTCGCTAAGTCATGTCCTACTCTTTGCGACCTCATTGTAGCACGTCAGGCTTCCCTGTCCTTTACATTGAGTCGGGTGATGCCATCCAACTTTATCATCCTCTGTCGCTTCCTTCTCCTCCTGCCTTCAGTCTTTTCCAGCATCAGGTTATTTTTCCAGTGAATCCACTCTTCACATCAGGTGGCCAAAGTATTGGAGCTTCAGTCCTTCCAATGAATATTCGGGATTGATTTCCTTTAGTATTGATTAGTTTGATCTCCTTGCTGTCCAAGCATCTCAAGAGACTTCTCCAACACCACAATTCAAAAGCATCAGTTCTTCAGCTCTCAGCCTTCTTTAGGTCCAACTCTCACATCCATACATGATGACTCCTGGAAAAGCCATAGCTTTGACTATATGGACCTTTGTCAGCAAAGTGATGGCTCTGCTTTTTAATACACTGCCTAGGTTTGTCATAGCTTTTCTTCCAAGGAGCAAGTGTCTTTTAATTTTGTGGCTGCAGTCACCGTCCACAGTGTCTTTGGAGCCAAACAAAATAAAATCTGCCACTATTTCCACTTTTTCCCCATCTGTTTGCCATAAAGTGCTAGGACTGGATGCCATGATCTTAGTTTTTTGAATGTTGAGTTTTAAGCCCGCATTTTCACTCTTCTCTTTCACCTTCATCAAGAGGCTCTTTAGTTCCTCTTTGTTTTCTGCCATTAGAGTGGTATCATCTGTATATTGGAGGTTGTTGATGTTTCTCCCAGCAGTCTTGAGTCCAGCTTGAAATTCATCTAGCAGAGCATTTCTCATGATGTACTTACTCTACATATAAGTTAAATAAGCAGGGGGACAGTATACAACCTTAACATACTCTTTTTCCAAGTTTGAACCAATCTGTTAGTCCCTGTCCAGTTCTAACTGTTGCTTCTTGATCTGCATATAGGTTTCTCAGGTGGCAGATAAGGTGGTCTGGTATTCCCATCTCTTAAGAATCTTCCAGTTTGTAGTGATCCACACAGTCAAAGGCTTTAGCGTGGTCAGTGATGCAGAAGTAGATGTTTTTCTGGAACTCTGTTGCTTTTTCAGTGGATGTTGGCAATTTGATCGCTGGATCCTCTGCCTTTTCTAAATCCAGCTTGTACATCTGAAAGTTCTCAGATCACGTGCTGCTGAAGCCTAGCTTGAAGAATTTTGAGCATAACCTTGCTAGCATGTAAAATGAGCACAATTGTATGGTAGTATGAACATTCTTTGGCATTGCTTATCTTTGTGACTGGAATAAAAACTTATCTTCTTCCAATCCTGGGCCACTGCTGAGTTTTCCAAATTTGCTGACATATTGAGTGTAGCACTTTTAACAGCATCATCTTTTAGAATTTTAAAAGCTCAGCTAGAATTCCATCACCTCCACTAGCTTTGTTCGTAGTAATGCTTCCTGCGACCCACTTGACTTCACACTCCAGGATGTCTGGCTCTAGGTTAATGACTCCACCATCTTAGTTATCTGAATCACTAAGATCTTTTGTAGAGTTCTTCTTTGTGTTCTTGCCACCTCTTCTTAATCTCTTCTGTTCTTTTAGGTCCTTGCTGTTTCTTTTATTGTGCTCATCCTTGCATGAAATGTTCCCTTGGTATCTCTAATTTTCTTGAAGAGATCTCTAGTCTTTCCCATTCTGTTGTTTTCCTCTATTTCTTTGCATCGTTCACTGAAGAAGTCCTCATCTCATCACTGTTCTCTGGAACTCTGCATTCACTTGGGTATATCTTTCCCTTCTTTGCCTTTTGTTTCTCTTCTTTTCTCAGTGAACATCATAAAAAGAAGAGAAAGTGTTAGTCACTCAGTTGTGTTCCAGCCCATGGGTTGTAGCCCACCAGGCTTCTCTGTCCATGGAATTCTCTCAAAGTGGATTGCCATTTCCTTCTCCAGGGGATCTTCTGTAGTTAAAGACTGAGAGCTTTTCCTGTAAGATGAGGAATAAGACAGTAATGTTTGCTTTTGCCACCAGCATTCAACATAATACTGTAAGTCTTAACCAAAGCAGTTAAACAAGATAAAGATTAAAGATATTCAAATTGGAAAGAAAGATGTTATGTTTTCTCTCTTTACAGATGATGTGATCTTATATGTAGAAAGCCTAAAAATTCCACACCAAAAAACTTATAGCTAATGAACAAATTTAACAAGGTAGCAAGATGCAAAATCAACACAATAAAAATCAGTTTAGTTTCTGTACATTGACAATCTGAAAAGGTAGTTATGAAAACATTTTTGTTTATAATGGCATCACGAAGAATAAAATACTTTAGGAATAAACTTAACCAAAGAGGCGAAAAACTTGTACACTGAAAACTACAAAACATTGTTAAGAGAAATTAAAGAAGGCAAATAAATGAAAAGATATCCCATGTTCATGGATTGGAGAACCTAAAATTGTTAAGTTATCCATGCTACCCAAAGCAGCCTACTGACTTAATGTAATTCCTATCAAAATCCCAGCTGCATCTTTTGCAGAAATAGGAAAAATGATCCTAAAACATAAAGAATCTCAAGGGTACCATGAACAGTCAAATTAACCTTAAAAAACAACAAAGCTGGGGGAATCAGACTTTGTGACTTGAAAACAAAGGTACAGTAACTGAAACAGTGTGTTACTGGCATAAAGACAGACGTATATATATGGAACAGAACAGAGAGCCCCCACATATTAGGGAGCCCACACTGGAGACCTCACATAGATGGTTAAATGTTGACAGAGTTGTCAAGACCATGCAGTGGGGAAAGAACAGTTTCTTCAACAAGTGGTTTTGGGAAAACTGGATCTACGTAACAGAAGAATGAAGTTGGACCCTTACGTTATGCTATAAATAAAAATTAATTCAAAATTGATCAAAAACCTAAAGCATAAGGCTTAAAACTATTAAAAAAAAAGGTATAATATGTTTCACACTATATTTGACAAGAATTTCCTGGGTATGATACTAAATGCATAGGCAGCAAATAGTGAAAATAAACTAGACTACATCAGAATTTTTAGGGCTTCCCTGGTCGTTCAGATGGTAAAGCGTCTGCCTACAATGCGGGAGACCCGGGTTCGATGCCTGGGTCGGGAAAATCCTCTGGAGAAGGAAATGGCAATCCACTCCAGTACTCTTGCCTGGATAATCCCATGGACGGAGGAGCGTGGTAGGCTGTAGTCCATGGGGTCACAAAGAGTCGGACACGACTGAGTGACTTCACTTTCACTTTCACATCAAAATTTAAAACTTCTATACATCAAAGAACCCAATCAACAGAATGAAAAGTCAGCAAACCATGTCTAGTGTAAGGGTTAATATCCAGAATATGAAGAACTATTTAAAAAACCATTTAAAAAAAAAGCAATTAAAAATGGTCAGAGGATTTGGGTTCACAATATGATAGACAAATGGCCAACAAGCATATGAAAAGATGCTCAACATTGATAATAACCCATTAGGAGGTTAATTTAAAAGAAAAATAACGTTTTTGCAGGAGTATGGAGAAACTGGAACCTTTGTGTATTTTGGTGAGAATATAAAATGTGGTGCAGCTGTTGTGAAAGAGTATATGGTTCCTCAAAAATTAGGAGTGACCCAGCATTTCCACTTCTGGGTATATATCCAAAGCAATTGAAAACAGAGTCTTGAAAAATGTACATACCCATATTCACAGCAGCACTATTCATAATAGTCAAGAGATAGAAGAAACCCAAGTGTCCATGAATAAACAAAATGTATATGCACACCATGGAATATTACTTAGTCTTAAAAAGGAAGGAAACTTTGACATGCTGTAGAATGGATGAACCTTTAGGACATTGTGCTCAGTGATTTAAGCCAGCTGCAGAAAGAAAAATACTGAGAGTCACATGATTTGAGGCATCTAGAGTGTCAGATTCATAGGAGCAGTAGAATAGTGTTAACTTTTATTATACCTTCTTACCTCAATAGAAAATAATGTTAAAACTCATCTGTTTTTATATGGTAATCACTGTACTAGATCCAAGGCATACTGAATGAATAAGGGCACAGTCCTTTATCTTAGATGTTGCTATTAGAAGGAATATATTACCATTATTATTATCAATTCACACTCATTTAATGGTTAATGTTAATATTGTGATGCTCCTGATACCTCATTCTGCAAGCTTTTGTCGTTAATGGTAGTTAGTTGCTATTATTACTGTTGTTTTTACAAAGTACAGTAGTAGTATAAGACCTTCACTGAGATTTAGGTCTTTGCACTAGACTTGGTCAAGGATGCATGGCTTAAGAGTTATTAAAATTAAATTGTAAATAATTGATGTGCCATGGTAGTTTGAAATAACTGGAGTTTGATGCTCTTGAACCAGATATTTAGCTAGTTGATATGGGGGTAATTCCTTACTCTTAACGCTAACTACCTTTGGAGCCAAGACTCAGGTTTATGAAACATCTGCAGAATAATTCCAAAGTAACACAGGTACCTTTTTTGCTGTATATATAGATGTTACTTGGCTTTCTGGTCATAAATATGAAACATTTACATTTTACTTGATTGTACATTACAGAAAGGCTGAGGTTACATTGGATGGAGTTTGGCCAACAGATAAAACATCTCGTTGTTTAATAAAGAGCCCCGATCGACTTGCTGATATCAACTACGAGGGAAGATTGGAAGCAGTTTCAAGGAAACAGGGAGCTCAGTTCAAAGAGTACCGTCCTGAAACGGGTTCTTGGGTGTTTAAGGTATAGTTGCTCAACCTTGTTCTCATAAACTATAGTTAGAAATTATAAACGCTGTATAGTATATAAGTTACATAGTTCTGATAAACTGACAAAAAAGTTAGGGTTAGAAGAAATCTTTTCTTAAATTGCTTTTACAGAGTAGGAAAAAGATTTAAAGATTGATGTAAAGATACACTGTAATTTACTTCAAATTAGACATCACATTAAACCCCAGAGCAATACGGAGCTATTATAAACTTCATGAGCACATGATTCAAATTCTACATCCTATCTTATGACCACTTAGATGCACTTCTTTGGTGTGGTTTTTCTAATTTGGGGATATCAGGCAAAATTTTTGTCTCTTGATAAATCAGTTCTTCCCAAATAATTGTTCTTTTAAAGATTTCTGGGGTGTAGAGGTTGACTTGGTCCATTCCTTGCTTTTAGTCCAGTGGATTCTTTCTCTTCTAGACCAGTTGGATTATTTAGCTTGTTGAAGGCCTTTGTGTAGGTTGAGAACAACTGGGCAGTGGTATATATATGTAAAAATAGTAATGGCTCTTTTGGATATTTTTTTCTGCATTAATGTAAAGTTGATTATATGAGCAATTAACACCTACCAAACACCATCTAAATCTTAGAGAAACAATAAAATGTGGTTAGGTGACATTTCACTGTGCTTTAAATACTTTGATCTCCCTCTCCGTTATTATTTTTTTAAAGCTAATTCTGCAAGATTACCGCCTTTCTGAATATAACAGTTTTGAAATTGATTTTGTTGGATTCTTCTCCTCCTTAGGTCTCTCATTTTTCTAAGTATGGTCTTCAGGATTCTGATGAAGAGGAGGAGGAACGGCCATCCAAAACTAGTACAAAGAAGTTGAAGACTGCCCCTTTACCTCCTGCAGGCCAGGCCACCCCATTCCAGATGGCTCTTAATGGCAAACCAGCACCTCCACCCCAGGTAGAGACGGGACAATGAATTTGAATGGAGTCCATGATACAGAAGTTGAAAGCAAGTCATTCAGCTAGTACAAAGCTGTTCTATGACCGCTCGAACTTTGAAGAGTACAAATGTATTGGCAGTCACGTTAAGAGAAGTACAAGGGGGAGGGCATGAGGTGGTACTGGCATCTGATGTTTACTTCAGAGATTTAAAGAATTCTCTTGCTGTTTGGATCATTCCTTCTACCGATTGTCATTCTTAAACACCTCCCTCTCTTTTCATTTGGACTTGCTGAATTCTGTGCTCAGTGATCAACTTAAGATAGTATTTTGCTTGTGTGGGTTAATGCAAAGTAAATCCTACTTTTGTTGACTACCTAATGTGCAGTGCAGTTTAATCTTGTTACCTCCATGGTTTTTTAAAAGTTCAATTAGCTTTCTGCAAGGATTTTTAACTCCATTTTTCTCAAGTTGTTTGCTTATACTTCAGGTAATCTCTTAATATTTGTATTTTAACAATACATAATCTTTATGAAAATACATAAGCTTTATAATATAAGTGAATTACTTGGCTTGGGGAGAGTAGGGGTTGCTTTATTTATTGCAATTGTATCATACTCTTTTGGTATTGTTAAGCCAGTATAAACCTTTTGTCCTTGTAAGGAAAGGTTTGTAATTTAAATATCAGGTAGTGTCTTTGCTGACTCATAAAAGAGTTTTACTTTCATTTGGATGTTGTTTATTATTCAATCAAGTTATAACATTTTTTTTTCTCTGCTGCCATATTCCTTCAAAGAAGAGAATTTGATACAAAATTTCTTTGTAATGCATCCTCTACCTCTCAGCTGCTAAAAGCAGGATCTTTGAAATTTTCCATGCTACAATTCTTAACGGCTGCTGAAATGTGCGATTTTTATGATTGATTAAATAATTTCTTGGGAGGCAACTTTCTTGAGATTTTTGTGTATGTGTTCATGTTTGCGTGTATTGGGGAGGGGGAGAATATGATATCAGTGGGAAATGGGAAATATGTTGACTTTTATGTTTATAATTATAGCATTTAGAATATCCCTCTATTTAGAATACATCTCTTCCGAACTAAAAAGCTGTAAATGAACTCAATTTTCCAGTTACCTACATTCATTTTGTCTGAATCATATGCTTTGTATAATCTCCCTTTCCAACATGGTTTTTAATCTTACAGTGTATGTATTTCTTAGGATAAGAATCAGATAACCTTCTTTTCTCGCAATAAAAGTAATATGTAGGGTCCTAAAGATACAGTTGAAAAAGAAAAGCTTCATCTTGTGGACAGATCAAATTTATACAGTGTTGGCCATCAGTGATTTTTAGGCTCTTTAATTTCCAGAATACAAATAGTAAATAACTATAAAATCTTGTGATGGCACTGCAGTAGGTAAGAGTCTTAAAAACTGAGCACCAGAAAATTTCAGGAGAACAAGGTTCTAGGACTAAGGGAGGTGGTAAGGATCAAAATCGGAGAAGGCAATGGCACCCCACTCCAGTACTCTTGCCTGGAAAATCCCAAGGACGGGGGAGCCCGGTTGGCTGCCGTGTATGGGGTCGCACAGAGTCGGATACGACTGAAGCGACTTAGCAGCAGCAGCAGCAAGGATCAAAATGGGCAAAGAGAATATCGTGAATAGGTGTTTTTTTCAGGTAGTCTCATTTGAGGAAGTGGATGGTCCTCCTTTTGGATGGAGAAGGGAGAAGTGGGTAGACTTTTTTAGATATTTGGGCTAATGTGTTAGAGGAGAAACAGGGAGCTCTGGAGAGCTTTTTTGTCCTAATGCCTAGTGACCTGCATGATGTTAGGAGAAATGCCAGTGGCTGCGCAGTTTTTAAGTTATTAGCAACAGAAGCTACATTTTACTTGGCATGAGGAAAATAACCTGAGCCATCTGAATAAACTGGAAACAGCAGTCTTCTCATCCCAGCAACAAGATGACTGTCTTCACACTATCACCTGGCTCCCTGAAGAGATTGATTTCTGTAATACTGTGTTGCTTAGGTCTGTTCTAGCTGTTTTTCTCTGACTTGGGGCAAGGGTTGGGCGGTTCCCTAAGGCATTAGGAAGATACATAGTTTTGTTTAATGATTACATGTATCCTACCATCTATTATATAATTTCCTCAGTCCCCTCTTTGCAGTTCATTCTTAAATCCTGCTTTGTTCCTAAAAAAGCAGGTGAAACTGTTTAAAGGGAAAAAAAAGGATTAGAATTTAGAAGAAAATTCTGTTTTATCTTGTATTTACTTTAAAAAAAAGAAATGAAGTGGCAGCTATCTAAATTTAGCCTGTTGAAGAGTGGAAGTTTCTAAAAACTTTAAAGGTTTCAGTCCTGAAACCTCACCTTCCATATATCTAAAGAAAGTCACTTTACAGATACTGTCTGTTTACTTAGTATTTGTAATGGGCTTCTCAACTCCTCACCCCCCACACTCTTCTTACCTTACTCAGTTTCTTCTGTATCACCAGTTTTTTATTAGTCTGCTTTTCTTTCTAGGGCTGGCTCTGAAGAAGCACCTGATCTCCAAAGATTTCTCAGAAAATAACGTCTTTTGGGGTAGTTTATTGCAATTACTTAGATATACATAAAATTCACACATGAGGGTTCTAGGAGTTTACCAGGTCCTCATAGTTTAATAGTGATTCACTTCCCCCATCCACTTACTAGATGATATTAGTTTTGAAGTCAGTGCATGAGGATGAAGCAAATAAAACCTTGATTGCAATAGCATTCTTAAAGATAGTCTTGAGTCCCTCAGTCTCCAGACTTTGATAAAATCCTACCAGTTTGCTTCTAAAAGTGTTCTAAATGAGCACCTCTTTTTGTTACCATTAGTCCTTTGTTGAATAGTATAGTAAATTGAAATTCTCCTCCTCCTCCCTTTCCTCTCATCTATACTTGCTCCTTATCCTTTCATAGTTACTAGCCTTTTCTCCTGTGTGGCAGGCACTGCATTAAATAACTAAATGTTGTGAATTTAGCAATGTCGTTAGTGTTAGATATAGAAAATAGTAGGCTATATCTGCTTTCAGGTGTTTACAATCTGGTGGGACAAAATAGTATATACATGAAATTATAACATACATTGTATAAAATAGGTATAGACAAGGTATTATGGGAGCCCAATAGAAAAGAGTATCCTGACATTTTGACAAAGGATGGGGAGGGTTACAACTTTTCTTAAAAGTGAATTTGTTGAAAATGAACATACCAGGGGCGGCATTGGAATGTTCTTCCAATTCCTGTAATTATAATGGTAGGATCACCACCAGGGCTTTTAATTTTTTTTTTTTTTTAGAATTTTAAAGCATCAAAGTAGCTTGCCTGTAGCCTCCCCAATAGGTTTAAATATATATATATATATATATATATATCACTTTGTTTTTTAACCATTTAGCCTCCAGTTTTGTTAGAGCAGTCTTTAGGGATTGTTCACAACATAAGTAACAATTCACTACATATCCAACACCTCAACATTTCTACAGTTATAGATGGCAGTAGTCATTCTTCTAGTAAGGATATTTGTTAAAGGAATTCAGGGGAGTAATAGATAATATACCATTGAAAATAAAGTTTAAAAAGTTACACTAATGGTCATTTCTTGGTTCAAAGAAATCATGAAACTTTTTTTTAACCACTTATTGTATAATTGGATCCATTGGAAGTCTACTGTGAAACAGGCCACTCATGAAAGACAAACCAGAAATTGTGGAAGGTTAGTAATCTACAGATGATATATTATGAAAGAAAAATAGGTAGAACAACTTTTAGCTTTGAGAATGTTTCATAAATTAGCATAGCCATTTGTTAACATTTTACCAGATCATGTGTGAGTTTAGGACATATTTAATGTGAATTTGCACTGAGCCAATTTTATAGTATGTTTCAGCTTTCTGAATGTTTACCTTTTCAAACCATAGACTGTTAATCATGACTATATTTTTAAAACTCCCTAATAATTGTAAATCTAACTCTTGACACATTTAAACATACTTAAACCTAAAAGAACTATTCCCAGATTAAAATTGTCCCTAGTAGTACTTTGTTTTTTTCTTTTGGGAAACACATTCTTCATCTGATACACTATTCCATGTGATACTGCACAGGTGGAGCTAACCTTAGGATTTAGTCTCCCAAAAAATAAATTCCAGGCCCAAAATTATGTTTGTGATAACTAGAAATTTATTTCTAAATGCTTTTAAGAAAATGAAAAGGTACTAGAGACTTTGGTATTTGTGTCTTTTATTCTGTCTTCCCCATGGCTTCTGGCTGCAAGGCACTGTGAGGTCATGGTAACTCTGTATAAATCAGAAAATTATAGTTGCTAACTAAATCAAGTAAGGCATAATCATAGTCTGAGGTTGACTATTTTTTCAGTATGGGTGCTGGCTTAGGTCCAGGGTCCAGACCATAATATTATGAAAGGGTAATTCCATGAATCTGCATTTGGATCCCAAGTAATAATAGAGGAGTTTTGGGGAAATTGTTCTTCAATACTCTAGCAAATATATTACCTCACATTATAATAGAATGGGCAGAATCTAATGTTGTTATATCATATTTTGAATAAAGTAAATATGGTCTAGAAGCTCTATGTCTATCTGGTGTCATTTAATGATCCTTCCCTGATCTTTCTGCTGTCTACAGAGCCAGAGCCCAGAGGTGGAGCAGTTAGGGAGGGTTGTGGAACTGGACAGTGACATGGTAGATATCACCCAGGAGCCAGTTCTGGATTCCATGTTAGAAGAGAGCGTGCCTGAGGATCAGGAACCTGTGTCCGCCTCAACACACATTGCATCTTCACTGGGAATTAATCCACATGTGTTACAGGTGAAGTCCTAACCCACCCTTATTATAAGAATCTAAACTAGTATTCATCTTCCTTTCTTAATACCAGGCCTTTTCTTTCATTAGTCCCTTAACGGCATTGAACAGTCACTGGAATGAGAAAAAAAAACAGGAAAATGGCCCATGTTCAGGCATCATTTTGCCATTGGAAGGAAGGCTATATTGAGATTCAGAAGACCTAGATTCTAGGCCCAGTTTTGTAACTATTACTGTGTGACTTTAGGCAAGGCGTTTAACATCTGTGAGCACTGATTTTTCTCTATAATAACTTCATTTACAGAGAGGTTTTGAGGCTCTGGAAAGTGCTCCACAGAAGTGTTTTGTGGGTTTTTTTTTAATTATAGTTACAAGTTTCTTTAAGCTGTCTCAATTTCTCCTTGCCTATGCCTCTTGTCATTATATGAATTTAGCCTTTGGCTTATATTTAACTTTAAAATTAATTCATTCAGCAAATATGTAAGCTGCTGCTGTGTGCCAGCCTCTGGTGAAACTATATACAAAGCAGAGAAGTTTTATATAACTTCTGTCCTTCAGGCACATACAGTATAACAGAGTTAGTCACACAAATGTTGTACTAGCTCTGGACATGACCTGAGGCAGAGCTTTTTAATTGGTTGTTGTAAGCTGCGTTTTTCTTTTATGGCCTTTGGATTTGGGGGAGCACATTCATTCTGTAGATATTGCTTTTTTAGATCATGAAAGCATCATTGCTTGCTGATGAAGAAGATGTAGATACGGTCCTGGATCAGCGCATCAGTCACCTTCCTTCTAAAGCAGATACTTCTCAAGAAATATGTTCTCCCAGGCTCCCCATCTCAGCAACTCACTCATCAAAACCTCGTTCATTAGGTACTGTAAAACATGCTCTTTTACAAGAAAGCTGTAAAGTCTGGCTTTTCACATTTCTTCAAAGCTGAGTCAACTTCTGTAGCAAACAACTCCAAACTATGATCACTGGTGCAGATGCAAAAGTTGTATGGGAAAAAAAAACATTTGTGTTTTGTTTAGGGGTTTGTTTTTATTTGCTTATGAATGTGGCTTAGATAGTAAGGTCAGTTCTCCTAATTTTTATCAGACCTTAGAAGAATCAACAAGTTGTTCTGTACTGTACTTTTTGTGCAATTCTAACACTATCCTTATTGTTTTCTAGGGACAAATGTTGCTTCCTATCATGTATGAAACTTTTCAGATTTCTGCTCTCCCCTGAAATTTGCCAAATTTCCAGGAAAGCAATTTCCTGTTTTATTTTAAAGCTTTTCTTATCTCTTCTAGTGGACTTATAATTATGTGGGATTGGAGCTAGAGTATTGATATCAATAAAAGAGTTAAGTAGGTATAATTTCAAAACATTTTGAAAGCCAGAGGACCTACCAGGAAGGGATTTGTTTATGTTACCTTAAAAACTGTTTATTTTTCAATTCTTTTGAGTACTCTTATTAACTTTCCTTTAAAAAATGCTTTAATGAAGCATCAGTTAAACATTTATAAGCTTTTCCATAATGAACACTACACGAAAATCTTATACTTCAATCAACGATTCCTTGCTTTAAACAGGAAGTAGATAAAACTGAAAAACAGGCAAAAGTAACAAAAACTATCCTTCTGAAAGGCATATATGCAATTACAAGATATCTCAGTGGGTTTGGTTTCTTAATTCTGGCATTGAGCACTGGAAGTGGTAGGAATTTTGAGTTTTGATCTTATCAACTTTTTATATTGACTAAAGAGGAAACATTTGCATTTTGATAAGGGCATGAACATTGGTGTCAGATTTACCTGGGTTTATCTGTCAGTACTGCCACTTGGTAGCTTTGTAGATTTGGACAAGTCATTTAACTGAGCCTAGTTTTCTCATCTATAAAATGAGGACTGCAATGTTATTTAAAGTTATTGAAGGATGAAATGAAACAGTGTATACAAATGGATTATATAGAGTCTACTTCAGATAAGTGCTAGATAGATTTTTTAAATAATAGCAATAGTGTTGTTATTGTTGTTGACATCATCAATAGAATTCCTGCCTTGATTTCCCATGTGAAAGTTATTTCTGCAGTCTGATATAACCTGCTCTTAGTCATCTATATCTGATTTAATTATTGATAGTTTAATAAAACTATAATTTCAGCCTTGCTGGTTGTGATTGTTTAAGAATCAATAGGCTGTATTTTCTAATAGTCTTTTTTTCCTCCTTATTTTAGTAAGTGGGTTACTACAATCAAAATTTACAAGTGGGACTTTCCTTTCACCAAGTGCCTCTTTACAAGAATGTCGTACTCCCAGAACATCATCGTTGATGAATATACCGCCCACATCCCCTTGGTCTGTTCCTCCACCCTTGACTTCTGTGTTTACGGTGCCCAGCCCAGCCCCTGAGTTTCAGTTGAAAACAGTGGGTACCCGCAGACAACCAGGCCTAGTCCCTCTTAAAAAGTCTGTCACCTATGGAAAGGGGAAGCTCCTGATGGACATGGCCCTATTTATGGGACGATCATTTCGGGTTGGTTGGGGCCCCAACTGGACGCTTGCTAATAGTGGAGAACAGCTGAGTGGTTCTCTGGAACTGGAAAATCATCAGATTGCTGACTGTATGGAATATGGATTCCTGCCTAATCCAGTAGCTGTTAAATCGTGAGTCACATTTCCTTGTTTTCTGAGAAAGGCAATGTGGTAGGTGAACAAAAGCTTTTCATCACCAGGAGACACAAGGTCAGGGCTCCACTTTGTGATTTTCTAGATATATCCTTAGCACAGTTTTATTGGCATAATTAAAAATTATGTAATACTTACCTAATGATAACTATTTAATAACTTGCCATTAATAACTCCATTTGTATCATCAAGGTATGAAGAGTATATTAATTCTTACCTAATGGTTAAACTTCAGTTAGAAAAGATAACAGACCCAAAGCTAATTGCTATAGCATTCCTTGAGTTTTCATCCTTTTTATTGCATTAGTCATTTTTCCATTTTCTCACTTAAGATATTTGTAATTTCTTCATATATAAGGTATATTCTCAATAAAGCACCTTCTGTGTATCTTTGACCTAATAAGGTAAATGTATAAACGATGGATAATCCTTTATAGTTTGATATTAGGAAACAGAATTTTTTAAAAATCACAGAATGTTTGTATCCAATTTTGTAATTAGATAAAAAGAAAGATTTTATTGTAGGAACATTCTACCACCTGTCTTTATTTTCTGTCTTATTTGTTAATTTGCCCTTGTAGCCTAACTGAGTCTCCATTCAAAGTTCATTTGGAAAAACTTAGTTTGAGGCAAAAGAAGCTGGACAAAGACCTGCAATTATACCAGACATCTCTGGAGCTTAAATTAAAACATAGCACTGTTCACGTGGATGAGCTGTGTCCTCTTATTGTCCCCAATCCGGGAGTTGCTGTCATTCATGACTATGCAGATTGGATTAAGGAAGCATCGAGAGATTTATTGGAACCACAAAGTGAGTATGGACTGTGCTTCTAACCTTTGATGTCCCAGGAACAGGAGTAGCAGCATACGTTCATAGCAGGATGTATTTCCTCATGCCAGTGTAGTGGATGGATGCCTGAGCTTGGACTTAATCTGTAGTTGAGTTGTGATGAACAGAATCTCAAACAGGGAGAAATCCTATCATTTTTTATCATCACTTTTACACCACTGTTCAGAGGAACTGTAGCCAGTTCCTCTCGTGAATTTATGAAATTAGATCTCTTACCCCACCCAGAGAACAGAGTTCCTACCTAAGTCCTACTCATTCTTCCATGTCTAATTCAAGTCCCACTTGTTCTTCCCACCAACTTTGTTGATTATGACTTCTCTTCCTGTCCTCTCTCACTATTACCTTTCTATAACGATTGTGACCGTGTTTTTCTGAACCCATACTTTGATTAAGGGCTTTTCTAATTTGGGCACTTAATTTCAAGGAAAATTAGAAAAGTTTAACATGTAGAAAAATTACATGTTTCACACATCAGTTCATATCACTTTTATTGCAAAATGGGCACTATTTTAGAATGTTCTATACCACACATTTTGGAACTTGCTTATGTTCATTTCTTTGTGTTTGCTTCAGTCGTCTCATCTCTTCAAATATGTGAGTTGTCATCCCAGTGCGTATTTGGTGAATAGCATAAAGTGGTAAACAGTGCTCCCTTTTTGTTCTCCCTCACCATGGGCAGTATAGCATAGTGACTAAGAACTGGACTCTGATTACTTGAATTTGAATCCTGGCTCTGTTACATCTTGGCCTGTAATTTTGAGCAAGTCACTTAAAGTTCCATACCTCAGTTTCCTCATCTGTAAAATGAATGGTAGCTATCGTAGTTATATTGTGTAGATAGAGTTGGTTTGCTCTTAAGGACATTGAACAGTATCATTTAAACTCACTAAATTGTTAGGCTGTAGCAGAGAATAATCCTTCACAAGTTCTTAGAGCACTATCTATTTTCTTAATAAAGCATTTGTGAACAAAATTTGATCAAATCAGAGGATTTTTCTTTATCATTTGAGACTATATTAGCCATAATTAGGCTAGAGGAGTCTGTTTAAAGGAGCGTAGAGTTACATTTGTAAGTGCCATGGAAACATGGAGTAAGCAGGCAGTTACACCACACACCTCTGGAGCTTGTAAGACACAGCTGAGTGAGATGCAGACAGAGAAAGCAACTCGAGTCATTGTTGGGGGTATTCATTAACTGATGTAATTTTTAATGCCACAGTTAAAGTGATCCCCTCTCTGTAGTTACTGTATGACTTTGTGTCATCGCATTGTTTTCCTGTCCGTTTCTTAGTTGTGAAGCACTGGAGCCTAACGTGGACATTATGCGAAGCTCTGTGGGGCCACCTAAAGGAGCTTGATAGCCAGCTGGATGAGCCCAGTGAATACATTCAGATTCTGGAGCGAAGGAGAGCTTTTTCTCGCTGGCTGTCCAGTACTGCCTCACCTCAAATTGAGGAAGAAGTCTCCTTGACCCGAAAAGACAACCCTATGGAGGCTGTCTTCAGCTACCTCACAGGCAAGAGGATCAGTGAGGCCTGCTCCCTGGCCCAGCAGTCAGGTAGGACATACAGTCCTTTGCACTTCTGCCTACTTCCTATTCACTGTCCCTACCCTTAATTGTGGGTTTGCCCTTTTCTTAATTGTGGGTTTGCCCTTATCTTCTAACCTGAATATTAAGCATAAACTTCGCAGCAAGATTTCTGGTTTCTCCAAAATAGGTAGGGACTGTGCCTTCTGGTTTTCCTTTTATAACCTTAAATCTTAAATTTTAATTAAAGTTATTTTAATTTTATATGCCACACATGCATTTGCAGTAAAAGTAGAAAATGCAGATAAGCACAGAGCAGTAAACCAAAATCACCTAAATCCTTTACTACTATTCACTGCAAACATTTCAATGTGCAGTTTGTATTTAAAATGTTTACTTTGTAATATATATAAAGTATATACAAATATGTGCATACAGAGCAACAATGCATGTATTATTTTAAAAGATAGTATCCTGTTTTTTATATATATACATTTTTTTCATTTTTTTTCATGTAATACATCACAAATGTTATATAGATATTATAGTCAAATACTTCTTAATTTCTTTCATACATAAAATGTGCCATGTTAGCAGATTTCTTTTGACATTTAGGTCCCCCTACTGAACTTCTTAAACATATATGTTTTGCACTGATTCACTTATTTCATTCAAATAAACATATTGAAGTTTAATTTTTGGACTTCTCATATATATATGTGTATGTATTTTTAGTTCCACATTCATTAGTGAGAGGCATTCAGCAAGTAGTTACTAAGTGTCTAGATAAAAATCTTGATAGGATTAAAGGATGACATGCTGCTGCTCCTGCTGCTAAGTCGCTTCAGTTGTGTTTGACTCTGTGCGACCCTATAGACAGCAGCCAACCAGGCTCCCCTATCCCTGGGATTCTCCAGGCAAGAACACTGGAGTGGGTTGCCATTTCCTTCTCCA
>NW_011494856.1:535416-549104 GCF_000754665.1 Bison bison bison
CCTTCTCCAGTGCATGAAAGTGAAAAGTCAAAGTGAAATCGCTCAGTCGTGTCTGACTCTTAGCGACCCCACGGACTGCAGCCTACCAGGCTCCTCCATCCATAGGATTTTCCAGGCAAGAGTACTGGAGTGGGGTGCCATTGCCTTCTCCAAAAGGATGACATAGTTCAGTTTAATATGTATATAATTAGATCCTTGATCAAACTTTACTGAAACCTTGTTTACTGAAGCCAACTAATTGGAGCCATCAACTGGGTTTATTTTCAATTTGTGCCTTAGGTAATCTTCATACATTTATACAATGAAAACTTGTCTTCAGGATTGACCTTCTATAAAGTTATAAAGGTTATGAACCATTTAAGAGATACACATAGATGTGAGTGGAAGAGGATTGCCGGAAGTCAGGTCCTTAGATTTATTCATTCACAAACTCTACTTTTCCTCCCCTTTTTTTCTTACCCTAAGATTAAGCTTTTGGCAAGGCACTATGTTTTAGCTTATTAAAAACTTTTGCTTCTCTTCCTACCTCCACTTTCAATAATTGATAGAGAACTAACTAAACAAAGTCAAGAATATAGTATACTTAAAACACTGTCAGTAAGAAGCATTACTTGGTACCTACTCAACAAGAAGAGACTCCTCAAATTATAATCTAAGCTTCTATGTTGAGGAATTAGCAAAAGAAGAGAAAACTAAACCCAAAGGTAGAAGGAGGAAATATTAAAGATTAGAACAGAATTCAGTGATAATGAAAACATTAGAGGAATGATAATAGAAACAGTAGAGGAATTGATAAAACCAAAGTTAGTTTTTTGAAAAGATCAAGAAAGTTTATAAATCTTTAACTACACTGACAGTGAAAAAAAGAGGAAAGATAACATTGCCAAAAATAGGAATGAAAGAGTGACCATTGCTACTGCAGAAAAGGAAATACTATAAGCAATTCTATGTCAACAAATGCAACAATTTGGATGAAATTGAAAATTCCTAGGAAGGTATAATTATCAAAATTCAATAAAAAGTAGAAAATCTAAATAGATCTGTAAGAAGTTGAATTAGTAATTTGCAATTTTCACTTAGAAAAGCTCAGGCCCAGATGTCTTACCTGGTGAATACACTTAAGCTTTTAAAAGAAGAAATAATACGAAGGGATTCCCTGGCAGTCCAGTGGTTAGGACTCCACTGCCGAGGGCCCGGGTTCAGTCCTTGGTCAGGGAACTAAGACCCTGCAAGCCGTACATTGCTGCAAGAAGAAAGAAAGAATACCAATTTTCTACAACTGTTCCAGAAAATAGGAGGGAGCACTTTTCACCTCACCTATGGCAACATTATTGTCCTGGTATCAAAGCAAATATACCAAAAAAACTGCATCTAACATCATACTTAATGTTGAAAAGATAGGATGATTTCACCCTAAGATTGGGGACAGCAGTCACAGCAATGTGGAATCAGCATAAGGATGAACATTCACATCAATGGAACAGAAATGAGAATCCAAATATAAAACTGTTGTGCTTACAGTCAGTTGATTTTTGACAAAAAAGTGCCAAGATAGTTTAAATGTGAAAAGGACAATCTTTTCAACAGATAATGCTGGAATAGTTGAATGTTCACTTGTAAAAGATGAATTTAGATCGTCACATCACACCATACACTAAAATCAACTTGAAGTTTTCTAGACTCCTTCCATTTGTTCAAGCACATGTTCTTGTCATTCAGGAAAGTCTTATGTGAAAAGTCAAGGATTGGTTGAAGCTAAATTGGTTATCAGAGCCAAGAAAAATGACCTTAATGATTGAGTCAAGATATGATATACCAGTTTCTTATCAGAACTTGTCCAGTAGATACACAGAAATAACCTTTATTCCTTTATTGTGATTCATTTAGAATACTAGCAGCTCATGGTCAAATGGGCTGCAACATTACCTGCATGAATCATAGCCCAGTCATGTTTTGGTTACTTGTATACAGGTAAGCAGGGAGACGGCTTGACCTATTAACATATTTCCAGATGTGTTCCTGATGCATGATTTCTTTCCTCCAAGTGTCTTTAGTGTGTTAAGGAAACGCTTTGTGATGAGAGCCTTAGTTTCCGGGCAGGACATCGTACTTTAGTCATGTAAGCACTGACCCATATCCAAAAACAAAAGGATAAGGAAAAGGAGCATTGACTTTAAGGAGGTCAGTTAGGGATGAAACAAAGAATTATTCTCTTAATTTATGGTCTAATTCTCTGTGTACTGTACAGTCTGTATGTAATTAGGTTAAGCTACTTTGAAGATTTTCTACCCTAGTCAAAAATTTTCTACTCAGTCTTTCAGCACTACTGCCAAAAGCAGTCAGAGGTGTTTCTGGGGGCCAGAAGAAATAAGATAATGCCCCTACGTATTTTTCCAAGTCTGTAAATTCTCAGTATCACCAAAGAACTTCTGTTTCTCTTGTAGGTGATCATCGTCTTGCTCTTCTTTTATCCCAGTTGGTTGGCAGCCAATCAGTTCGTGAGCTGCTTACTATGCAGCTGGTGGATTGGCATCAACTCCAGGCTGACTGCTTCATCCAGGAGGAGAGACTGCGCATCTTTGCCCTCTTGGCTGGAAAACCGGTATTTTCTTCTTTTCTTGTGAACTCACATAAATTTTTTCATAGATTCAGGATTACTTGAAGTTAAGGCAAAGAGCTATCTTTTAAGTTGTGCATTGTTACCTGTAACTAAGCAACTTGTATTTAACTTTGAGCAGAAATATTTTCAAATTAGAAAGGTACAGTATGTACATTGTGGGGGAAGAAAATACTGGTTGTATAGAAATTAAAATGTTAAAATTTGCCATAACCCCTATAATAGTGATAACATAATTCATTATCTGTCTTTCTAGACATATTTTAAGTATATTCTGACATATAAAGCATGCACATTTATACCTGTATATATTCAAATAGAATTATACATAGTTCTGCAGCTTTTCTTGGGAACTTACTGAATATGGACACTTTTTCATGTTGTTTGGCCTCTCTTTTTTTAATAGCCACTTCTCTTTCATTTTATGTATGATGTATCATAATGACTTTAAGCCAGTTTTCTTCCTGCCTACCTGTTTTACTTGCCATCAATTTCCAAAAACATAGTCACTGATCAGAATTTATTCACGTCTTAAAAAGTTGACCACTGTGGGCAGTGAGTGGTTCTCATCACTTCTCAGTGCACTTATTGTCTAAGTGCCTCCTATTTAGCCCACCCAGTCACCTGCCACCAGGGAACTGTGTAGTTTATATCTGGGCCATTAACACTGCTATTTAAATCATTTTAAATGCAACTTAAATAAGTGAGCAGCATGCAAGCCTGGGCAATAACAAGGTAATATATAATGTAGAGCTGTGGTGGTGATTTTGCCTCCTGCAGGTGTGGCAGCTCTCAGAGCAGAAGCAAATCAATGTGTGCTCCCAGTTGGATTGGAAACGCTCCCTGGCTGTCCATCTTTGGTATTTGCTTCCACCAACAGCTTCCATTTCCAAGGCGCTCAGCATGTATGAAGAAGCATTTCAGGTACATGTATCCAGTAGAACCAAGCACAAGTTCTGGTAGGAGTTCTGATTTTACTAGAAAAGTACTCCAGAGGAAAAAAAAAACCATCAAATCATATTTCACAATACTTTTTTCTAACTACTTTTTTGAAATTACTGTAAAATTGAAATGGACACAGGAAATGATGGGAAATTTCTTCAAATATCTGCTTATGTTTTGCTTAATACAATGAGTTTCCACAGTTTACTCTTTTTTTTTTAAGTGATTGTATTATTTTCTGCTACGCTGGGTCTTTGTTGCTTCCCTCAGGCTTTCTCTAGTTGGGCGAGTGAAGGCTACTCTTTAGTTGCAGTGTGTGGGCTTCTCATGGCGGTGGCTTCTCTTGAGGAACACAGGCTCTAGGGCATGTGAGCTTCAATAGTTGTGACACACGGGCTCAGCTGCCTCTTGCCATGTGGGATCTTCCTAGACCAGGGATCGAACCAGTGTCTTCTGCCTTGCAAGACAGATTCTTAACCACTGGACCGTCAGGAAATCCCATAATTTATTTTCTTACTGCTGTTTTCCTGCACCATCATCAGAGGGTTTTTCTTCATTCCTAATGCTGTTTTATTCCTTCAGGAATTCCCTGAGCTACAGCCTGACCTTGTGTTTAGTATAGCCCCAAATTAGCACGTCTGAAATTTGCCTCTAAATATCATTATATTAATATTTCATATTCCTTGTGTATTTGGAGGTTAAAGTATTCTTAATGTTTTTAATGCCATTATTTGGTTCTTTTCTTACTGTTAATTTGTATTGTCATTGATATCATTTGCCAGAATTATTTGTCAGGGAAAAAAGAACACTAAAAAAACCCGAGTGTAATGAAGTTTAAAATCCTTGAAACAGTCCTTTAGTGGATGTCACATCATTCTTAATACACATCTGAGTAACTGAGACATATCATCATCTAGTGAAACATACTTGGAGCTGACGTATTGTTTTATCAAATTCTTAACTTCAGAATACCTCTGATAGTGACAGATACGCCTGCTGTCCACTTCCCTCATACCTGGAGGGCTCTGGATATGTGGTAGAGGAGGAGCAAGACTCACAGAGACCTCTTCAAGATGTCTGCTTTCACCTTCTAAAACTCTACAGTGACAGGTAAATCAGTCATGTGTTATAATCACTTTTGAGGGTTCCATGAACCTTAGGGAGTTCTTTCCCTTTTATATGTGGTCAAATTGCCATAAGATTATATTAATCACAAAATAAAACTAATGGAGTTCAAAGAGCATGGGAACTAGAATTAGAAATCTAAAAATTTACATTTTAAATCAATTATATTTTAATAAAAATTTTAAAAACAAAATTATTTTAATCAACTTCAATGAGATACAATTTATATATATTGATAATAAAGTGTGTGGTTTCATATTTTTTAATGTAATATAACTACCATCACTATCTGATAGCATTTACATTACCCTCCAAAAGTTCCCTCATGTCCCTTTGCAGTCAGTCCACACCCTAGACAACTACTGACTTTTCATTATTGTAGATTACTTTGCTATTACAGAATTTTTTATAATTCTGTATGTTATCTTTTGTGCCTGCTTTTTTTTTTTTTACCCAACATGGTGATTCTGAGATTTATCCATATTAATATGTATATCAGAAATTTAATTTTTATTCATTTGTTAGTGAACAATTTTTTTTGTCTTAGGATATACTAAGAATAAAGCTGCTATGACCACTTGTGCTTAAAGTCCCATCAAGATCTATAATTGCTCCAAATCCTCCTCAAAATTTGTTATTATTGGCTTTTAAAACTTCATCATTTTAGTGGTCATATACTGGTGTCTCTTTTTTTGTGTGCTTAATAAGAAACTAATATATTAACATGTTGTTATATCTAATCAAATAATTTAAACTATCTCAGAGCTGTCTTTTTACCTTACATCAGAAACACTGAGCAGTTTTCTCTAGTCAGTAGTAGCTCACATCTCACTTCAGATCTTTAAATACTTTCTTTTAAATTAACTATACTAATTTTAGAATAATAGTCTCTTGTTGTAAAATACACATAACTAAAACTGTGTTTTAATTTGCATTCCCCCTAATACCTAATGATGGCAAGTGTTTTTTCATGTGTTTATTTACCATCTACATATCTTCCTGAAATGTCTGTTGAAATCTTTTGCTGCCGCCCCCCACACCCTGCCACTTTAATGGGGGTATCTAATAGTTCTTTTTTATGTTGTAATAGTTTTTTTCTTGAGTCAGTTTTGTTCATTTGTTTTTCCTAAGGAATTTTTCTGTTTTACCAAAGTCACCAGATTTATTCGCATAAAGTTATTTGTAACTTGTCCTTATTCTTTTTTAATGTCTGTAAGAGATTGAAAAGACAAGCTACAGATTGGGAAAATATATTTTCAATTCATATATCTGATAAAGAACTTTTATCCAGAACATGTAAAGAACTCTTTGAACTCAATAATAAGAGAACAATCCAGTTTAAAAATGGGAAAATATTTCAAAGATGCTTCACCAAAGAAGATCTACATGTCAAGCCCATGAAAAGTTGTTTAACATTGGTAGACATCAGGGACATGCAAATTAAAGCTGTCGTGGGATGCCACTACCCATCAGTTAGAATGGTTAGAATTTTTAAAAGACCTTTACCAAATGTCATCATGGATGTGGAGCAGTTGAAATTCTCAACACTGCTGGGGGAAAATATAAATAATACTGGCACTTGGGGAAAGAGTTTGGTAGCTAAAAAAAAGTTTAACATACACCTACATACATGTGATTCAGTCATTATACTCCTCTAAGTATTTACCTGAGGGCAATGAAAATATATGTCTGTGTATGTGTTGATAGCAGTTTTATTTGTAAAGGTTCAAAACAGGAAATAGCCCAAATTTCCATCAATAGGTGATTGGATAAGCCAATTGTGGTACGTCTCTACAATGGAAGACTACCTCACCAGTAACTGTTGATAACACACAGCAGCAATGGCGAATTATAAAGTACTTTTACTTAGTTTTGAAGAGACAAGAAAAAAAAATACTTCCCCAAACTATACCTACTGTTTGATTTCAATTTATATAATACTGTAAAATGCAAACTAATCTATAATGATAGAGGAATCAGTTGTTGAGTGGGAAGAGTAGGTGTAGGGATAGGTAGGAGAGAGGAATCACAGAGGGGCTTCTGGAACCTTTTGGAGGTGATAGGTTAGCTTGTTATCTTGATCTTGGTGGTAGTTTCACAGGTGTATATATGTGTTTGAACTTGCGAAAACTGTATATTCTAAATATGTATAGTTATTGTATGTCACCTCTTTTACTGTCAAACAAGAAAAAAGAGGAAGAAAAAAAGCATATATCTCAATATGCCAGAAATCAAAGCCAGACTGAGATAGAAAATCCTAATCTTAGTTTAATTACTCATTCGCACTAGCCATATTTCAAGTGTTTAATAGCCACACATGGCTAGTGGCTATCTTATTGGTCAAAGCAGATTATAGAACATTTCCATTATCACACAAAGTTCAGTTTGACAGTACTGGGCAAGAAAAACTACTCATTACTTGGCAAGGTGTAGGTACTTGTGAGATGTCTGGGATCTTAGGTGAAATGGAAACACTCTGGTTGGTAAACCAACGCCTAGATCTTTAAAGCTTGTGGGTATGGGATCTTCATTCTTACTGTTCTTACGGTCTGGGATTTGGAAGTTAAGAACATCACACACAAACTGGTCCAGAATCATTGAGATCCTTGGGCCCCTTGCAGAAGAAAAAGCAAAAGCCTTAGGGAGACTTTCAAACCTTGGGTACTTGGATTTCTGTATAAAGAATAATACCAACTGTAAAGCAAAAGGAAGGACATAACCATCATTAAGACTAGTCAGGTGTTCAGATAAACAGGTGAAGTAGCACTTCAGCAACTTCAGATAGTAGAACAATGTGAAAGATACTAAGGAAACTTAAATTTTTTTTAATGGTTAAGGAAAAGACACTATAATAATGAAAGGGTGAAAGTTGTGAAGACTTCCTGTACCAGAATGGTAAAAATAGACCAAAGAAATACCATCAGACTTGTTAGAAGAGCCTGAGAAGGGAAGTTCCTTGGTTTTTGGTAGGATCTGTAATCTGGCTAAACCTAGAGGAGGAAGACTGTAAGGCTTATGATGCTTCTGCTCTAGGGTACTTGCCTTTATTGTTTTCTAAGCTGTGGCTGAAAGAGTTAACCTATCCAGTGCAGGTGGTCTGCTGACTGGGTTTGGTAACTCAGCACATTCTCCTTTGCAGACATTATGACCTCAACCAGCTGCTGGAGCCTCGAAGCGTAACTGCGGATCCTTTGGACTATCGCCTAAGCTGGCACTTGTGGGAGGTGCTGCGGGCTCTTAACTATACCCATCTCTCAGAGCAGTGTGAGGGTGTGCTGCAGGCCAGTTATGCTGGCCAACTGGAGAGTGAGGGCCTTTGGGAGTGGGCCATCTTTGTCCTCCTGCACATTGACAACTCAAGGTGAGTGAGAAGCCATCAGATGCACTGGGTGCCTCTAGCCCTACAGGGCAACAAAGGAATCAGTCTAAACACCTATTAAATCGGTATGGGAAATAAGTGGAAAAGAAGGATATACCTGGGTGGAAAAATCCCATTAACTTAGGCACAAATTCCTTGAATGTGGTATGTTTAGAATTATGCAGAAGTAATGCTGGCTGTGTTGCTTCAGTGGATCCGTAAAGGTTGGCAAGGAGTACCCCTTCTTTGTCTCTGTCCACTGGTTTTCTCTCTTCCCTTGCCATCCATTCCTCAAGTTTGATAGTGTTGTGTTTACCTATTTACCAATACAATCTTGCCCAGATGCATAATGTTTTGGTTCTCTGTCCTGAATGAAAACCAGAGAAACACCTTTACCCCCTGCTGTGAACTGTATAAAGCCGGAGGTTTTTTGTTATTGGTAGCGGCATGGCATATTACTAAGAACAAAAACACTTAACACAATGCTTTGTTATATAATTTATATAATGTTTTTATATATCTTTCTATTCTGTTGTAAGTACTTTAAATATATTAACTTGTTTAATGGTGATAATGAACCTATGAGATAGACATTCTTATTGTCTGTTTATAGATGAGCAGCTCAAGGCATACAGAGATTAGATAACTTTTGTTCAAGATCACATAGCTAGTAAATGGCAGAGTGAGGCTTTCAATTCAAGATACCCAGAATCTGTGCTCTTAATCATTGTACTATACTATCTGTCATTCCGTAGGGCATGGAAAGTTGTTTTGTAGTCTGGTCTTTCTAAATTCTGGCTTCAGCATGTACTCACTTTGACCTAGGGTAAAACTTACTCATTTTTGACTTAGAGTCAAGGTAGTCTCTAGGCCTCAGTTTTTTAATCTGTAAAATCATAATATTGCTAATCTCTGTTCAAAGGTGACTATGAAATTAAAAGAGTAAAAATATAAAGCATCCAGCACAACCTTCCCTTTAAGGAATTTCTCTTTCCTCTTCCTCCTTACCAGGAGGCAAAATGACCCCAGAATTTCCCTCTGCGTTTATTTAAATACTTGGAGAATTTAAATTCTTGGAGAATTTCGCATGGTAGAAGGCTGGCTGATGGGATGATTGATGACTGGCTGTGGGAAAGCAGATCCTGCTTCCTAAAGAGGAGAGGAAAAGGAGGCAGATGTCCGGAGACTGGGAATTCTTAAAAAGCCTAGGCGTTGACAAAAGAATCTAAGATGAGAATAGCTTTGATCTGAAATTCAAATGAGAGATCCTTTGGCCAGAAGAAGAAATCTCTTTAAGTGGACTTAAGAGCAGAAAGAGTGAGTTTAGCCTAAGTCTAGGAGTAAAGAGAAAATGAATTAGGAAGCCTGATGGCTATAAGGGAAAAAACAGGACCTAGAAAGGACCTTATGTTGTAAAACTGTCAACTTTGTTTACTTACACTGACCATGTGAGAGAAAGGGCAGAGAGGAGGTTGAGAATGGACTGCAGAGGACTGCTCGGTGGGTCCAGAATTCCCCTATCTCATCCTTCATCTCCTGTTCTAGAAAGGAAACAAAGAAATGAGCCTGCTGGGATGAACCCACACACACTCTGTACTGTATATAAGATGGATAAGCAACAAGGACCTGCTCTATAGTACAGTGAGCTCTGCTCAATATTCTGTGATGACCTATATGAGAAAAATTAAAGAATGAACATATGTTGCTGTACACCATTGTATAGCAAACATTGTGCAACATCAACGATATTCCAGTATAGTTAGAAAAGAGAAATGAGCCAGTGAGGACAAAGCCTTTTGGGGGCAGTGGACAACCTTCCCAAGAGTATTCATCCTCAGACTGTTTTGACCATGAAAATACAATGTGCTTCTGTTCTATTTCATTTTAAAAATTAATGCTGGTATGTCACCTTAAGTGAAGCTTGAGGTGATCCTCTATGGGTCAGGACCTGCAGTTTAGGAGACTACCTCAGGGGCCACTTTGAGCCATCTGAGGCAGCCTTCTCCGTCAGTAAGGATGAGATTTATCCCAGCTGACGTTTCCTCCTATAGCACACGGGAGAAGGCTGTTCGAGAGCTGCTTACCCGGCACTGCCAGCTGTTGGAGACCCCTGAATCTTGGGCTAAGGAGACTTTCCTGACCGAGAAGCTTTGTGTGCCCGCTGAATGGATTCATGAGGCCAAAGCAGTGCGAGCACACATGGAATCCGACAAGCACTTGGAGGCCCTCTACTTATTTAAAGCAGGACACTGGAACAGGTGCCACAAGCTCGTCATCCGGCACTTAGCTTCTGGTGAGTGCTTCAGACCAGGGTCTGTGTCTCCTGGGATCACCCCCAATTCTTCAAACCTCTGAGCCCATGATGAGTCAGGCCAGGGACAGTGATCAGTACAGAGCATGGCAGACTTGAATCAGATCACACTTTGTAAAAGCTCCCTGTGCAGAAGATGCTTAGTGAGGGTGAGGGGCAGAGGTCAACAGCAATATCTGTTATATTCCCATCTGCCAGGAATATTCTTGATGGGCACTAATTGCGTTAAGCTCATTGTTTAGGGAGTTTCATTCAGCAACACCAGAGATCGCTATTTGGGAAACTGATACCAGGAATTCTTTACAGTTTCTTTAAGAGAATTTTGAAATATCTACTGTAATTCTCAAGTCTGACCCAACATAATTTTCCTTTTCATCCTGTCTTGGATTTCTGCCATCTCCTTCCTCTGTACACTTTTGGTCAATATTTTGTTTCTTCAGATGCCATTATTAATGAGAACTATGACTACCTGAAGGGGTTCTTGGAAGACCTGGCACCTCTGGAGCGCAGTGGCCTAATCCAGGACTGGGAAACATCTGGGCTTGTTTACCTGGACTACATTAGGGTCATTGAAATGCTCCGTCATATACAGCAGGTACCTGAGCTCCTTAAACCATGGCCTGGTTTTCTTTTTCCCTGGCCCATAAAGCCATAGAGACAGCCAAAGGCTTGAGCAAGAACTTGAAAAACTCACTGACAGAGATAGCACTGTCAGTGCAGGAGAGATGTTTTGATGAAACAAATTTGATGTAGCTATTATGACAGCTCTATCAAAACTTGAAACATTTTTTTGTGGCTTATTGTTAAGTAGTGTGTAGTGGACATGCCTAAGACTTGTCCTTAGTCAGTCCCCTCCCCTTGTCGACCCTTTTCCACTAGTTTTAAGTGAGAAGCTTTGGGTTGAGAGATCCAGTAAAGATCAGAGATTTAGTGTAGATAATTCTTTCACATAATATTTGGCATGTTTTAAATTGAAAGTGTTATGGGGGCATTCTGGTGACACCTATGGATGGATCTCTAATGTTTTTAAATGCCTAAGATATAAATATATAGGATTACAAAAGAAAGCAATTATATTAAGATAGAATTATCAAAGTATTAAAAACTTGTGCTATGTAATAAGAGCTTTATTAACATCCTAAATAAGAAGCTCTAGCACTGTAATTTTGAAATATTTAAAGATTACCAACAGCTGTAATACCAGGGAAGCCCATGGTATGCCCACCAGTGCAGGAGACGTGAGTTTGATCCCTGGTTTGGGAAGATCCCCTAGAGGAGGAAATGGCAACCCACTCCAGTATTCTTGCCTGGGAAATCCCGTGGATAGAGGAGCCTGGTGGGCTACAGTCCATGGGGTCAGAGAAGTCAGGCACGACTTAGCAACTAAACAACTGTAATGTGATAGGAAAGGAAGTGATTTCTGTTGATAACAAAATCACAGTTGCTGTTGATATCTACATTAATTATCAAGTGCTAATTCTTAGTTGGAGTCAGAAGAAGACCTAAGTTAAGTGCTAGTTTGGGCTCCACGTCTCATTGTTGTGCTCTTAAGTCAATACCATGTCTCTGACCCAGATTTATATAGATTTTTGGTGCTCTGTTGAAGCTTGCTAATTACATGGTTCATGAATGGTGATTTCACAACTTGCCCAGTCCTAGGCCCTATACACTGTATTGCTTTCCTGTTGTGTATTGCTAAGATCCTGTCTTGTCTTCAGCAACTAGGCTAGACGGTGGGAACATGACATTGCTGGCCAGCTTCTTGGGTTTTCCCCTCCCTCACCTCACTCTCATTTCAGAGGGTTGCATAGCCAGTCTGTGGATAGGATTGGAGTGATGGGAGTTCCTTTGGCCTAATTGGTTTCCCTGCTTCTTTGTAGGTGGATTGCTCAGGTTATGAACTTGAGCAGTTGCACACCAAAGTGACCTCACTGTGCAACAGGATAGAGCAAATCCAGTGTTACAATGCCAAGGACCGCCTGGCTCAGTCAGGTCAGCCTCTCGCCTTCTCTCCCTGCCTGCCTGCTCACTGCCTGTCTTTGTGATTATTATACCCCTGCCTCACCCCTTCGTTTGGTGCTCACTCTGCTCTTTTCTCCAGACATGGCCAAACGTGTAGCCAACCTGCTGCGGGTGGTACTGAGCCTTCAGCATGCCTCTGATACAACCTCCGACTCAACGCCAGACCCTCAGCGAGTCCCTTTGCGCCTGTTGGCTCCCCACATTGGCCGGCTCCCCATGCCTGAGGACTATGCCTTGGAGGAACTGCGCAGCCTCACACAGTCCTACCTGCGGGAACTGACTGTCGGGAGCCAGTGAGCCCTGGGCTCCTCCCACCACACTCACATGCTTGTTCACACTCACCACACAGAGGGCTCCTGCATCAAGTTGATTGCCCTGTTTGCCGTTCTCTGGCTTGGCCATGGAATCTCCCCTCCCTTCCTGCTGCCCAAGCAGCAACCTCCAGTTGTTCAGGGCTTTCTTAATACTAAACGTAGCATAAGGGCTTTTGGAACCCCCCAAAAAAGGAGCCAAGTCTCTCTTTACCATCCTCAAGAGCCATTCTTTTTTTTTTCCTTTTTAGAAATGGTCAATAAAGCACCTTTGGCAGAATTCCCCAAAGAACCAGGGAATGCTTTTCCTCCTTCAGCCATTCTGAATCTTGTGACTGTCAATGCCAACCGCTACCCTGCTCCTACTCCTGCCCTTTCATCCCCAGACTCTTTAGAAGGAGTGGGGCAGGGGCTGGGACAAATGTGTTGACCTAGGACCTTCCTTAACAAGTGAACTATCCACAGAAGGAAGAGACTCTGTCTCTGGAGTAGATTGATGATTTGCATGACTTTTGGAATCAGGAGAGGATTGAACTGAGGAAGCAGAACAGGGTCTTTCTGACTCATTTAAGGTAGAGTGAGTGCCTGCTATGGAGCCATGGGGCTTCAAGGCTTGATTGTTCTTCCTGCCTTGAATGTTCCCGTGAACACCACAACTTCCCTGTGCAGGAGCCCTTGGTCTCAGACTCCTGGTCTCTGGGAAACTCCCAGAACTCATTTTGGTGCCTGGTTTTCAGTCATCTGGCAAGGCCTCCTGCCTGAATTTCCCTGATGAGTTTCAATGAAACATGGTAGATCGGGTAGCCCTCCCTTTCCCTCCCATTCTAGCCCAAAGCATTTCCCACAGTTGCAGAAGGTAAAGCCCTCACTGAGGCAGGGACAGGCAGAGGGTCTTCTCTACACTGTAGCCAGCTCTGGGGAGCCCCAGGTAACCACCGGAGACTGCTGGTGTGCGGGCTATCATGGACAGCATGGCCACGCCTGGGTCTTTATGCATGAAAA